>NC_057809.1:339571591-339616182 GCF_018294505.1 Triticum aestivum
TATATACAGACGGTCTATTCTTCTAATATTAGCAGAATAACTATTCTGCACACCACTTCGGCACTGCACGCTCCACAGAAGCGCACTGCATCATTTTGACACGAGCACTGCAATAGAGACTAGTGAACTTCTTGTCGAAAAAAATTGCACGCGTTATTTTTTCGGTACTGTTTTCGCTCTAATTTTTAAACCGTTTATCGGAATGAGGCGTGTAATATACCATTGAAAATCTATGGATTAGGCGCAACTTTGACATGTTGAACACTTTTCGAGATTCCACACGGTTTAAGAGCAGTTTTGAAAATAGTGCGGCGGATGACGAGTGGCAGCGAGCGTTTTTTCGTATTTTTTTCTAAACCGCTTGTTGGAATGAAGAAAATGATACACCGTTCGATAGATATCGTTGAGGCGCATCTTTTTCATATATAAATATTTCTCTAATTCATTACAGTTTAAGAGCAGTTTCAAATTTACTAAATCGCGGAACTCTGTTTTTCAAATTTTTTGTAATTTTCGGTACTGTTTTTGCTCCAGTTTTCTAACCATTTGTCAAAACAAGACATATGATATGCCGTTGGAAAGCTATGGACAAGGCGCAACTTTCATATGTTGAAATGGTTTTGAGATTCCTTACGGATTTTAGTGAATTTTGAAAATCGTGCGGCTGACTTCGAGAGGCAGCGGCTGTTTTTTCGCGAAATTTTTACGAACGGCTGGTCAGAATAATTCAAATCATATGCTGTTGGAAAGATATCGACGAGATGCAACTTTTTCATGTAGAACACTCTCTCTAATACCTTACGATTTAAGAGCAGTTTCGATTTTACCGAAATGCGGACACTCTGTTTTTTGCGACACCCAAATCGACGTGGGTACTTCATCCGACTGAAAACCGCACTGCATCGGACGAAAAACCGCACCGCATCAGACGTGTTAGAGAACTGCATGGTTTATTTTATTCAAACATAATTTTTTTTCAAGGACGAGAAAGTAGAGTGCACTTCACATCGGGTGTAAATGAACCACAACACCATCAAGAAGTGAACCGCATTACTTTTCTTCGCTTCCGTAACAATTTTTTTGCACTTACGAGATGAACAACATCATACGGCCGACCGCACTGCTTCATACTGAAAACCGCACTGCATGGGACATGCAAGCGACTTGCATAACTTTTTTTGTCGGGCGTAAATTTTCCATGACGAGGAAGTAGAGCACGCTTCACGTCGAGGTGTAAGTGAACCGCAACACTATCGAAAGTGAACCTTGACACTACGAAAAGTAAACCGCATAAGATTTTATTGCTTTTTCATACTTATTATTTTTCATGCGCATAGACTAGGCAGGTGGACCCTATGGGGCTGACCGATTTGAACTACATCTAATAAGAAGTGAGCTTCTTTTTGAGATCTTTTTCGTTTCTGTTTACCGAGTGAACCACATATAGGTTTTTATAGCAAACTGCGTGAGACATCAAAGTGATCTTCAAAATATACATAGCCATTTATTATTTTCACACAGCCACACTCACACATCCACAATCACATTAGTCAACCACATTAGGCTTTATTTTTCAAAGTGTGCACTGCTGTTGCACGCCGTTTGAACCTCTCTTTTTTCATATCCCTTTGAAAAATACCAAAAGGAAAAGTGGACCATTAAACACGATGAGATCAATTGCATTTCTGTTTTTTCTTCATTGTTTTTGGTTGTTGTCCTTTTACTACGTACTGTTCTTTTACATTTTTTTGTTTAGTTTTCGTGTGGAAGGAAAAGCATGTACCACATGGGCGATACAAGCGAATTACATTTCTTTTTTGATTTTTTATGCATTAGACACAAGAGATGAACTGCATCGAAGGGAAAAAAGATATAGTCATGTCACTCGTCGGAGTATTGCCTTTTTGTCTTCAAAGCTGAACCGATGATTTCTTTTTTGTCCAAAAAATTGCATTGTTTTTCTCAGCATTTTTTCCCAAGGAATATAAAGAGAACCTCTTGAATGCAAGAAAGTGAACCTCTCGACACATGTTAGCACACAGCCAGCTCGCATCATACACAAGTGTTTTCTCAAACAATAAAACCGAACTTCAGAAAAACAATGATATCCTTTTTTTCTCCTTCACACATGTTTCCACACTACATGTCCATGCGAGCTACACTGCAAAATATAAAGAAAAATAAAATTATGGCACAAATTTTTGGGGGAGGAATGGGATGGTCAACCGTCGTCGAGGGCGTACCTCCCGAGCTGCATGGCAGCGCCAACCGAGCCACACAGGGCGCAAAGCCGGTACAGGAAGGAGCTGCATGAGGCGCCGCCCGAGCACCACCGCTAGCCATGTGTCGTGCAGTCCACCTGCCCACCCAAGGAGGTCCAGCACAAAGTTGAACTGCTCGCAAAGATCACGCGAGGTGGCCATGGATGAACCACATCGGGGGGTGCAGCGCACTGCTCGCGGGATCTAGCAGAACTGCATAAGCAAAATCGAGAATAAAACGAAAAAACTCTTCTAAACCGCACCCGCACGGCGAGGTGCACTGCACGCCGCGGATCAGAGATCACCGTGCAAACTGCAGCGAGCAAGGAGTGTATTGCAGCCACGCCGGTGATACGGGAAGGGAGTTGCTCGATGGGGCCGCCCTGCCAGAGAGGGAGGGGAAGACCTTGCCCCCCGGCGGCGTTGACATGGTGGAAGGTGGCGGGGCGGGTGGATCCAGCGGAGGAAGGGCCAGGAAGATCGGTGATGTAGGGCCGCTGTGGATCCAAGGGCGCCGGCGCAGGAAAGGGGGAGGTCGATGATGCAGGGCCGCTACGAATCCAGGGGTGGGAAGGATGGATCCAGCCGTGGCAGCCAGCAGGAGGTCACCAGGGATCCAAGGAGTCGGGAGCAGAGCCATGGCATGGGGTGGACGGCGGGTGCGCGGTGGTGCTCGCCAGGACCAGCGACGCCTTGGTCCCTGACCGACGATGGTTTGGTGCGGAGGGGCAAGCGACCGCCAGGGATCCAGGAAGGGGTTGTGGCCCATTCTGGTGCGAGAGGAAGGTGGCTAGGGGACGACTGGTCTAGATACAGCTAGATCCATCGAAATGTAGCCGCCGGGGAGTGGGGCTGGGGGCGGGCTGGATGGAATCAGAGCGGCAGAGGGAGGTGGGAGAAGGTGGGTCGGGGTGGGGGGCTGTTGCCGGCAGAAGGAGGCAGGTGGGGCGGGGCGGGGGCTTTTTTTGTTTCTTATTTTGAGGCGGGTCAGGTCAGGTGGGGTGTTATCAGAATAAGCAGTGTTATTAGAATAAGAATCTTAGAGGGTGTTATCATAATAGACCCACCCTATATATATATATGATCCCCTCCAAAAATTCGCAGACGAAACCCTACCCAAATCTTCCCCGCCGCCGCCGGACATTTCGTTCCGCGCCGCTGGACATGTCCGCCGCCCAGCCACGTCGCTCCGGCCAATCTGGAGGCGACACGCCATCCCCGCCGTCCGTCGCGCCCAATCCCGCAGCGCCATGCGTCCCGGCGCCCGGCCGCTCCACCGCGCGAACCTGCCCGCCACTGCCGCTTCTCCGCCACAGGCAAGCCTCGCCGCGACAACCGCCAGCGCCACCCACTCCTTCTTCGCTGGCGCCCGCGCCAAGATCCACCGCCGCCATGGCATTCGACCCCGTCCTCCGCCTCGGATCCCGACGAGGATGCTCTTCCGGTCGCCCTGGCCCTTCGCCGGAGTGTCAGCCCGCCTTTCCGGAGGAGCGCCGCCGCCCCTGCCTCCCTCGATCCAGGCGGGATCGAGGAGGACGACGCCTTGCGCCCTGGGCCTCCTCCCTCGTCTATGGGCCGCCGTGCCAGATCCGGCCCACCGCACTGCTGCCACGTCTACTGGGTCAAGCCCACTGGGTGAGCTGCCCTAAGCCCTGCCCTGAGCACGTTTTCTCTATTCCCCGCTCGTCTTTGTTTTTTTTTCAGACATCGACTAAGTCCCCAGATCTGCTACACTTTCATGCATACTTCATCATGGCATAACTTTGCACCCGTGGCTCCGTTTTGGGCGTGTAGCATACCAAATTGTCCGTCTCGATGAGTACTTCATTTCATTTCATTACACCATGTTCATTTGAGCTCATCTTGATGCCCTAAATTCTGTTGTAAGAGTGCTATGTGATGTTAGTTTCAGATTCTTATCAGTAATTGGACATTTGTCATTTTTGCCATGATTAATGTGTGCCTCCTATGAACTTGAGCCCTACATGTGTTTTGAAGTATGTCATGCCATCTTTACAGGGGTGTATGCCATGTATTTTTGTGATCTTTGCGGTGACTAGCACAAGCATGCAAAGTAGCTCTCGTGATGTTGCTAATTTCAGGGACTTAGAAATCTTCTAAGTCATTTTCCTGATTATATTTTTATGCCATGTATTCTTGTTGCTACAGAGTGATCCATGCCACTTTTGAGAATGTTCAGTAAGGATGTTTTGGAGATCTTGTTGTGCTCTATCCATCCATGTCTTTGTTTGCAATTATGGAGCAACCTAGCTTGAGTCAATCGAGCTCTACTTTTGCTATAAAATGTTCCTGGCAGAATGTTTACGTGTTAAGCATTTTTGCCAAGCTTGTTGTAGTTGATCCATGCATGCTATGATGTTGTTCTTGCCATGTTTAGCTTCGATGCCTTGTCTACTTGCTGGGTGTATGCTTAGTTTGTCATTCAATGCCTTTTGGTGAGTGCATCGAGCTCGTAAACATGCCTATGTGAATCTATTTTGCCATGTTCCAGTTTTCTGCTAAGTCTGAATCTGTTAACGAAACTTGCTATGTTCACATGGTTGCCATTGTATTTTATGATCCCTTTTGGCTTATGGTCAGTAAGGGACTTTTGTTGTACGCTTTGAGTAGATTCATGCCATGCCTTGCTTTGCCATGATATGTTCCTGTAGCATGTAGTTATCGTGCTCTAAACATTGCTTCCTGATGTTAAATTCCTGACAAGTTGTTAATTTCAGTAAGTCTGTAACCTCATATCTTTTGCACTTTTGCCATGCTTGTTTGAACCTGCTATTGATTGAATTAGCCATAGCTCAGTGTTCATTTTTTGTCAAGCATCTTTAGTGGATCACTGCCATGTACTTGGTTACTATGTTAGAGTGCAGTAGCTTGTTGTCCGTGATGCATCTAGATGGCCTCGTGCTGTTAATCGCAGTTTAGTGCCATTCTTGTTTTGCTCGCCATTTGCAAACCGTGCATCCAATTCCGGTGATCTTTATATCGATTTCGACCAAAATCAACTCATCTTTCCAGCGGCACTCTTGGTTTTCTAAGTTGAGGCCTGATTCAATATTTCCCTTCCGGAGCTCGCAAATGCATTGCATATCGCATCCCGCATATCATAACATGTTTTGCATCATGTTGCTTGCGCATTGCACCGTGGTTGATTGTTGGTTCCTTTGCTTGTATTCTTGCTTTGGGTAGAGCCGAGAGACAAGTTCGTGTTTGAGGTACCCGTTGAGTATGTTTTCGAGGATCAAGCTTTCTTCTTCTCGGAGAACTTTGTACGCAAGATGACCCTACCCTCGAAATCACTTCTATCTTTGCTTGCTAGTTGCTCACTCTTTTTGCTATGCCTATGTTGCGATACCTACCACTTGCTATATCATGCCTCCCATATTGCTAAGCCAAGCCTCTAACCCACCTTGTCCTAGCAAACGTGGTTTGGCTATGTTGCCGCTTTGCTCAGCCCCTCTTATAGCATTGTTAGTTGTAGGTGAAGTTTGGAGTTTGTTCCTTGTTGTAACATGTTTATTG
Source organism: Triticum aestivum (assembly GCF_018294505.1). NCBI lineage: Eukaryota > Viridiplantae > Streptophyta > Magnoliopsida > Poales > Poaceae > Triticum > Triticum aestivum. The sequence continues at coordinate 339,577,390 of NC_057809.1, forward strand.
TTGGGATATCACAATATATCTTATTTACTTAATGCATCCATATACTTGGTAAAGGGTGGAAGGCTCGGCCTTATGCCTGGTGTTTTGTTCCACTCTTGCCGCCCTAGTTTCCGTCATACCGGTGTTATGTTCCTTGATTTTGCGTTCCTTACACAGTTGGGTTATAATGAGAACCCCTTGACAGTTCGCCTTGAATAAAACTCCTCCAGCAAGGCCCAACCTTGGTTTTACCATTTTCCACCTAGCCTTTTCCCTTGGGAGTCGCGCATCCCGAGGGTCATGTTTATTTTAACACCCCCCGGGCCAGTGCTCCTCTGAGTGTTGGTCCGAAATGGGCATCCTGTGGGGCCACCTCGGGGCAACTCGAGGGCTAGTTTTACTCGTAGCTTGACCTATCCAGTGTGCCCTGAGAATGAGATATGTGCAGCTCCTATCTGGATTTGTTGGCACATCCGGGTGGCTTTGCTGGTCTTGTTTTACCATTGTCGAAATGTCTTGTAACCGGGATACCGAACCTGATCGGGTCCTTCTGGGAGAAGGAATATCCTTCGTTGACCGTGAGAGCTTGTGATGGGCAAAGTTGGGACACCCCTGCAGGGTTTTGAACTTTCAAAAGCCGTGCCCGCGGTTATGGGCAGATGGGAATTTGTTAATGTCCGGTTGTAGAAAACTTGACACTTGACTTAATTAAAATGCATCAACCGCGTGTGTAGCCGTGATGGTCTCTTCTCGGCGGAGTCCGGGAAGTGAACACGGTGTTGGAGTTATGCTTGAACGTAAGTAGTTCAGGATCACTTCTTGATCACTTCTAGTTCACGACCGTGCTTTGCCTTCTCTCCTCGCTCTCATTTGCGTATGTTAGCCACCATATATGCTAGTGCTTGCTGTAGCTCCACCTCATACCTTTTACCCTACCCATAAGCTTAAATAGTCTTGATCGCGAGGGTGTGCGATTGCTGAGTCCCCGTGACTCACAGATTACTTCCAAAACCAGTTTGCAGGTGCCGTGATATCGTGCAGGTGACGCAACCGAGCTCAAGGAGGAGCTCGATGAAGATCGTGTTCGTTGTGCTGTTACATTTCCAGTCGATCAGTAGTGGAGCCCAGTTGGGGGCGATCGGGGATCTGTAGCTTCAGGGGTAGTCCTCTTTTATTTTGGTTCCATAGTCGGACCTTGATTGTATCTGTATGATGTTATGTTTTATTCATGTATTGTGTGAAGTGGCGATTGTAAGCCAACTTTGTACCTCTTTCTTATTGAGTACATGGGATGTGTAAAGCTTACCCCTCTTGCGACATTGCCTTCAATGCGGTTATGCCTCTAAGTCATGCTCCGACACGTAGGAGATATAGTCACATCGAGGGTGTTACAGGCCCACTGAAAAGAAACACCGTTGAATGATTTAAAAGATAGATTGCGCTAGTTGAATTAAATGGCTTGAATAAGGTAAGACCTCGAAATAGCTTGAACGGATTGAATGAGACAACACCTTCTGAGATATCTTCGCACTCCGAAACAAATGAACAGAGAGAGGTGAACAATTAAGAGGTGTACCGGCATGGGAAAAGCATTTGAAACGAGGAAAAGTATGTGATTGACAAGGCTTGACTTAAATCCACCGGAGAAGAAAAGGAATGAAGAATGACGAACTTTAGGCTTCCTTAGTATCTTCATGAGAATCACTGGATAAGATATTGCCGGCACGAATGGGGAGAGTTCACATCAATAAGATGGATACTTGATTAAGAAATCTTAGTCCTTAAAGAAAAAGGGTGGGAGTGCGGGAAAACAAAGGCAACTTGGGACGAATGAAACAAACACCATTGAGAATACTTATAGTTGATCTTGCGGATGTTGAAAATGATCGTATCCACTTGAAGAGCAGCACACCGGTTGAGAAAAAAATTGAGATGACAAACTCGATGATCAAGAGGGATTAGTATTCTCATAAAAATATGAGAACACCGCTTAAGAAAAGGTATGGAGTCCACACTTGACATTAAAGCAACTCAAGTACCACAAACCAAAACAAAACAAAGGATTTGGCTTGTAGAATAAGCCGGAACAAACATATGATAGAGATTTCGTCCGAAGTTTTCGTGGTGGGGCCCACACGGGCTCGATCGTACAGCACCATCATGTACAAGGCAGTGGACACGACATACGAAGCGTCCCCAAGTCAGCATAGCCAAGGACTCTTTAAGACATAACGAGACCACTAATAAACCAACCGTGGATAGGTGGACCACTAGACGTCAAACCCCAATCTCATATCATGCATCTGTCGGAAAGATATCCTAAGGGCTACTTGAATTCCCACGTATAAACTCTTGAAACTTTCTGGTTATGCAATCAGGTGTTGGGGATACAGGGGAATCATAATATCTCACCCAAAACTAACAAATCCTACATCCGGATGTATCCATCCTTTAACACATAACCAAGAAACCCTCGGAAATCATTTACCTCAACCTTCGAAAAGCATCCGTTATACGAGTTATGGAAATACTCCCAAACTCCCGCCCCAGTACTAGGTGGCGTCGAGGTTATCTCACCCACAACTGCATAAAAGAGATTTTCGATGTCGGTGAAACTCAGGTATTCCAGAATTGCAACGATAAAATTGTGACGAGAACACCTCGGAGCTCAACTCCCCGGGACACTGCCACAACCCCTAAATGTCAGGAGGCACCAAGAACAATGTTCTCGTCAAAAAACCATTGGAACGATTCCAAGATACCCGCGTGATCCTAAAAAAATCATGAAATTTGAGAAAAGAAGAGTCAAAACTCTACGTCAGGAGACCTCACCAGAGCGACGAAGGGACTGAGGAGTAAAAAGAATCCTACTCTCCGATATATATAATCCTATAAGACTCAAAACATTATTCTAGACTCAACAACGCCAGCGATTCAATCAAGCACGGGGGCTCCTAAGTCGGGTAAGGCTCTGATTACCAACTTGTAACGCCCCAGACACACCCGCCGCTGGTTGTTACTCCTGGCGGGATCTAGACTGGCCCCACAGATCAATACTAGTCTTTTCTGCGCACTTTGTCCTCACTCATGCGCACCCGGGAGCAACTTCCCGGTCGGTCACCCATCCTGAAACTACTCCAAGCTGAGCACGCTTAACTTTGGAGTTATGTCTGAATGGGCTCCCGGAAAAGAAGGAATTCCTTATTGATATGAGTAGTCTATCATCCCTAATAAGCCAGGCTATCACATCAGATTAATTCAAGCCACATGGAAAACCCATTTATCCAAACCAAACATGATTAAGAACTAGGAAATATAGCACTTGTATATGTGTCTCATGCATTATGTGCAGCCAAATTCGATTTATTCCTCACATGGTATACAATAACAGAATGCAGCCACAACAATTGAACATCGCATTGCATAATTGAACCATGCAGTTAACTAAACACCACAACAAATGAACCAAACATTAACTGAGCACCACATTGCACAATATAACATACTGCTAATAGAAGATCAGACAGTTAACCAAACCAAGCATGCTTAACAACTTGGAAATATAGAAATTGTATTTGTTTCTCATGTATTTAGTACAGCCAAATTCGATTTATTCCTCACATGGTATACAATAATAGAATGCAGCCACAGCAATTGAACATCGCATTGCAAAATTGAACCAAGCAGGTAACTAAACACCACAACAAGTGAACCAAGCCACAACAAATGAACCAAGCAGTTAACTAAACACCAACTAAACAATATAACATACTCCTAATAGAAGATCAGATAGTTAACCAAACTAAGCATGCTTAACAACTTGGAAATATTGCACCCTGAAGAATTGAACATCACATTTGCAGAATTGAACCAAGCAGTTAATTGAACACCACATTGCACGACATATAGAACATATACACTATAGCAAAAGATTGCATGGTAAAAGTAGATAGCACAATTCACTAGAATTTGTTAAGGAAAGGCAGTAGCTAGCAAACTAGACATGGGTCCTTATAGTGAACTAATAAGACAAGCTACTCCTCATTGTCGGAGATATCGATGATGATTGGCTCCTTGTACATGGAAGGGGGCGAGGCCTCTGCATCATGGGTGCCCTCATTGTCGTGGTGAGTTGCTTGAGCCGCTCCGGGCACCAACCTACTGGCTCTCGAGATGAGGTAAGCACGTGCACACTGAGAAAACACCTCGTAGTCTTCATTGAAGGCACCGTCGGTGGCCTCGAGAAAATGCCACCAACTGTCGTTTAAAGCAGCCAACCGCGTCTCAGCATAGGCGTGCGAGGCTTCAATGGTGGCCTCGACGGCGAGGTGCTCTTCCAAGATCTGGGGGTCGGCACGAATGGCAGCCATCGTGACCTCATCCACGCATGTGGTTGTGATTTGCTTCTCCGCTGCCAAATGCTCCTTGAGATCCTGGCTATACTGCGTGCACCATAGATTAGGCCAGCGCTTATTTGGTGGAGGGGTCAGTGATTTGGGTGGAAGGTGCCGCGCTCGCGCCGGCAGTCGGGGCATGTGGGATGTGGATGGAGGAGGATGGGGGTCGGGTGCGGATTACCTTCCTGGATAGGCGAGGCTGAGCAGGGTGAAGGAGGGTGAAAGTGCTAGTGATCGACTAGAGGGGGTGAATAGGCGATTTTTATGACAATCTTCAAAGCATGGAAGTTTCGAAGACAAAAGATAGAAATAAACCTATTACTATGCAGCGGAAGGTAGACTACACTAAGCAAGCCATAGTCAAGTATTCAATGAAGTGAAAGCACAACGACTAATAGTAGCTAGGCAGTATAGATCAGGTAGGAAGATAGTGTGAAGCCAATCAGAACAAGTGGTCACTCAGTGAAGACAAAAGATAATGCAATCATACAATGACTTCACCAGAGCCAACAGTAAGTAAAGGAATGGGAAGGATGAAACCAGTGACTCGTTGAAGACAATGATTTGTTGGACTAGTTCCAGTTGCTGTGACAACTGTACGTCTGGTTAGGGAGGCTGAGATTCAACTCAGAAGACCGTGTCTTCACCTTATTCCCCTTGAGCTAAGGACACCCAATCCTCGCCCAATCACTCTGGTAAGTCTTCAAGGTAGACTTCCAAACCTTCACAGACTTCGTTCACCGGTGATCCACAATGACTCTTGGATGCTCAGAACGCGAAGCCTAACCGGTTGGAGGATTCACATCCTCAAGTGTAATAAGTCTTCAGATCACACAGACAGGAAGACCTAAGTGATGCCTAACACTCTTTGGCTCTGGCTGTTTAGGGCTTTATCCTCGCAAGGAATTCTCTCTCTCAAAGACTTCGAGGTGGGTTGCTCTCAAACGACAAAAGCCATGCACTAACTCTGAGCAGCCAACCGTTTATGGTTGTAGGGGGTGGGCTATTTATAGCCACTAGGCAACCCGACCTGATTTGTCCGAAATGACCCTGGGTCACTAAGGAACTAACACGTGTTCCAACGGTCAGATTTCAAACACACAGGGCAACTTTACTTGGGCTACAAGCAAAGCTGACTTATCCAACTCTGAATAATATTTGCTCTCATAGTCTTCACTCGAAGACATAGGATTTTGGTTAAGCATCACTTCAGTCATTCTGACTAGTTCTCTTGGACCCCACTTAACAGTACGGTGGTTCCTATGACTCAACAAAGAAGAAAAAGAATGATGAAACTGCTAAGTCTTTGCGCTCCATAGTCTTCACACGATGTATTCTCTTGTCATAGTCTTCAATGTGAATGTCTTCACATACCACCTTTGACTTCAATGTCTTCATGCATTTTTAGGGGTCATCTCTGGTAGGAAAACTGAATCAATGAGGGACTTCTACCTGTGTTATCCTACAATTTTCACAAACACATTAGTCCCTCAACCAGGTTTGTCGTCAATACTCCAAAACCAACTAGGGGTGGCACTAGATGCACTTACAATCTCCCCCTTTTTGGTGATTGATGACAAACTGGTTGAAGTTTTCAACGGGGAATAAAATATGTGAAATTGTAAAGGATAGGGTATTGTCTTCATAAGTTGCAAAGGCTCCCCCTGAAGATGTGCATATAAGTAATTTGCTCTTGGAATGCAAATGCACATGGCAGGTTGTACTTGTGGAGATCCTCCTCAACCTATGATGACAATTCATCATGCATGATATGATGTGACGAAGATAATGACATGCATAATGGAAAAAGGACGTCTACAAATGATCTAAGTGCGGAATTTATCATCGCACATGCGGAATTTATCATCGCATCACAGAATAGCAAATAAGTAGCAGACGACCATCGAGTTTAAGTGTTACAACTCAAAGAACAAAATGTATCGAAAACAAGAGTTGTAAGCACTTGGCAAAAGTAGCAAAAAGTAAAGCAACCACCCATATGGACCCGCTTGAAGACTATCAACTCATATGCTTATCCCCCTTTTGTCAGTGAGGACCAAAAAGGTTTGAAGACATAGAGCGCCTACTCGTTCCCATGAGGTGCAAGCGAGGCAGCAGGGTCGTCGTTAAGGTCCGGTGGTGCAGAAGAACTTGGTGCAGTGTCGACACGCACTGAAGTTGGAGGAGGTGAAGTTGCATCATCTTGGTCATCGATGACTCTGGCATTCACTGTCGCAGCTGAGGATGAGTAGTCAGAGTCTTCAAGTGAGGGAGTCCGACGCAAGTGAGCATTTTTGGGAGGAGTGGAGTCAAACTTGAACCGTTCGGTGAAGCCATCGTCTTGCAGATCAGCTTCAGCACTAAGTAAGGTCAAACTCTTCCACGACCTCCGATAGGTTTCTTGAGTGACAAAGGCATTCTTGGTGGCAAGATTGCGAATGCGGTTGACATCCACCAAGAGGCTTTGCATCTGACGCTTAAGCCAGTCGTGATGTTTGTCTTGTTTCTGGTGCAGCGCGACGAGAAGCTCTCGGTCATTTAGGACACGAGATCGCCTTCGAGTCCTTTGCGCAATGGTGCTACCAGTGGCATCAGTTTGAGCGCGAGGGGCACGTGTGTTGCCAGCAAGGGGATAAACACAAGAAACTGCTGGAACTCCTTCAATAGGCTGGGTGAAGCTTTGGTGATCAACGTTGTGAAGATAAATGGGATCCTTATAGGCTCTGGGTAAATAACTTCAACTGACAAATCAACCTCTGGCAAGAATATAAGATGATTGTGCGTAGACGGCTGATAGTTGAAGGCTGAGTGACGCTTGATAAGACGCATGACCCATGGAGCATAGAATTTCAACCCAAAAATGTCGGAGCCAGATGCAGCCAACTGCCTGATGAAGAAGTCTTGAGCATTGAACCTGATGCTATTGAAGATATAGAAAACCAAAGTCTTCATTGCTCCTTCAAGCTTCCCTGTAGATGAATGTCCTTTGACAGGCCATAGAGTCTTCCTGGTGATATGGTAAATGGTGCGAGGCAGGTACTCTAGGTCTTCAACAAAGAACTCAGATGGGTATTCAGCGTCGTGAGGCAGAGGCTTCATCATGCTCAGCATTTGACTCATGTTGGGTTCTGGCTTCTGAAAGATGCTTTCCAAGGCATTTTGGTGTTGTTGACAACCTGGTTCATAGTATTCACCAGAAGTGGGCAGGCCTGTGAGCTCAATGATATCAAGAGCTTTAGCTTCATGATGGACATTGCCTGTCATCCACTCAAGGACCCAAGTCTTTGGATCCCTGTTGTAGCCTCGAATGTGAAGAGTTGCATAGAACTGTAGCAGAAGCTCTTCATTTCAGTGTTCCTTATCTGTGACAAACTGCAACAGTCCAGCATCTCTGAAGCAATCCAACGCTTCTTCAAGGCAGGGTAAGCCAGCTATAGCTTCAGAGTTGAGGCACATATGTGGAAATATGCGCCCGTGATTGTATAGGACGCAAGAATAGTAGCCGCACTGCTGATAGCTCCAGAACCGATCTGATGAAATGCGAGGTCGGGTATAAGGGTTCTTGGCGTTGTTGAAGAAGGTGTTATGTGCCACGAAGCCATTCACATTGAAGACCCCAGGTGAAGTGGCAGTGCCTGGGAATCGTGGAAGTCTTGGCTTGGGCTTTTGGACTTGAGGTCTGTGCTCGACATGATACTCAAACTGTGGACCCGCAGCAGGTGGAGGAACCAGAACGGGCCAGCGGACCATAATAGGCTAACCATGATCAAATGCCAGCTCCATTGTATGAGGTCTTGGAGGGGGAACAGGAGCATTGGCATTGTCTTCATGGGCTTCAGGGGCCAGGGGCTTGTACCTCAGGTGCTTGGACTTCTGGCACCGCAGTAGCTTCAGGCGCCGCATTAGCTTCAGCCATGACGACGTCATTGGCTTCAGCAGTGATGTTGGTGGCCGCCTCAGGGTTGTTAACCTCCACTTCAGGAGCTGGAGGGTCGGACACGTTCTCCTCGAGAACAACATCTTGATGGGACGGGGGTGTAGCAACTCTTTCAACTCTTGGTGCTTCTTCTTCATCGGCTGATGCAGCAGGAATATCTTCAGCCAATTTGGCTTCAGACTCAGACACGTGCATAGTGGGAGTGACTTGGGGCCTTGGTCCTTTGCGAAGCCTGCGTAATGCTGGCGACGCTTGTGGAGATGGAGTGTGTTGGGCCTCAAAGTCATCGTCATCTTGCACTGGTGGGGTAGCTTGCTGTTGGGGAGAGCTTGGAGTGTCTTGTTGTTGTGGGTGATCAGCCCACGATGCATCCTGAGCAGTTGGCGTCAGAGGACGACCAATGCTGATGAGTTCGTTGTGCATGAGCACAAGCGATGGTACCAATTGGTGCTCGATTTGAGGAAGGACTTCATCATCTTCAACATTGTCGTCAGGACCAATGTCTTCAGCTGCAGTGGGGTCAACAGCTGGATTGTCTTCAGCTTCAGGAGCCTCTATGGAAGCAGGCTCATGAACTATCAACTGGTGCTCTCGATGTTCAGATGCAGGAAGAGCCACTGAGATTGGCTCGACATTAAGGGGCTCTGTGGGAGCAGCCGGATCTCTCTTCTTGGTTTTGCGTTTCTTGGTTGGAGGAGCATCATCAGTGGTTCCCTTGGTTTTGCACTTTCTGGCTTCCGCTTCAGCAGCCCTTGTTTTCTTCAGTTCTGAAGCCACTGTGGGGACCTTAGGCTTCGAGCATGTCATATTGGCTGGGAAGACAATTGGATGTACTTCCTGCCTTGGTGCTTCGGGTTCTGCCACAGCTGGCTTCTTCTTCTTCTTGGCTGCCATTCTGGGGTCGATTTCTGGTCGCCCCAAGGCCTTGCGCTTTTCAGCCTCATTGTATCCTTGGACACATTTAGCAGCAAGATCCTTCATGTGCTCACGAGAACCTTTGGCTTCTTCGCATTTGGTTCAGAATGCTTCCTGAAGCTCATGCATCATGGTCTGGAAGTTTTGTATGTCTTCGACATTGAGCTTGGCCATGTGCTTCTTGAACTAAGCCTTTTCATAATCTATCTTATGCTTCAGTTCAACAACCTTCTGAGCTAGAGCCAGCTCAGCAGCAATGGCTCAGTGGAAGGCGACGCTGAGGCCAATGGGAAGCTAAAGATCATCAAAGCTGGCATTTGGGTTGTCAAACCACTCATCAATGAATGTGTTGATGATTTCAACATCAAAGAGAGGAAGGTCATTGAAGATTTATGCCTCTTGCTTGCTCTTGATCAACTGCTCAAGAGCGTCATCGCCAAGATCGTCGTCGCTGGACAGATCAATGGCATCATTGCGCAGAACAGTAGTAGCGGTCAGTGCTTAGCTGGTGGGTTGCAGGGGCATCTTCACTTTGGAGGGCTTGGACATGCGTGACAAATCTTCAGACTGCACACTGTGTTCAGGAGGTGCAGTAGCCAGAGGCTTCGCCCGTGAGACCTTTGGTGCTGGGGAAGGCTTTGAAGCTGTAGGTTTGTTCAACTTCTTTGGCTTCGGTGGTGCAGGCGCTTCGTCCGAATCAATGTCGTCTGCAGGTTCATCCACGGCTGTCCCTTGAACCATAATATGAGTGATGACACCTTCTAGGTTGTAGAAGGGCCCAACAAGATTGGGTTTAGCTTCGCGTGTGCCATCGGCACAAGGAGCAGAGGGGCCTGGATTGAAGTCTAATCCCCGCGACTTCTTGTTTTCTTTGGCCGAATTCTTGGCAAACTGGAAGTTGCGCTTGAACAGATTATCGTCCCGGCACCATAGTAATGAAGATGGGTCTGCATCTGCAGGCTGTGGTCCACGGACCATGCAAGGATAGAAGCCTTGTTCAATGGCTTCAGCTCTGGACCTGGGTTGAAGGTTTTTGTACAAGATGTCTCCCCAGGGTCGCTTGATGGCATTCTTCTCACCATATTCCTGGGTCACGAACCTGTACTTGAACCATTGCTCGGCCCAGTATCTTCGAATCCATTGGATTCGTGTCTTGCGCTGACCATAGCTTTCTTCGGGGTCAGTTTTGTACAGTTCATAAAGATCTTCGGGCAGGTCCGTTGATGTACCCCCACGGCGCTGTCTGCCGCCCTTTCTTGCAGATTTCTCTTTTGCCATGAAGTTCAGACTGAAAGGCTTCAACACTGTCAAAGTCTTCCATCTACTGGTCAGACAGGAACTGGCTTCAGGAGAATTTATATGATGATGTAAGGATTCTGCAAATGAATGTAGACTATGAGATCCAAGGGATTCTCCCACGGACATGTACCTGTGACAGCATTAAGGTGCGAGGGAAGGGGAAGAGGTCATATGCATTCTCAGAAGATTTTGAAGATAAATCAGTTTAGAAAATATTGACCTCATAGTGCGAAGACATTCACTCATAGATAGAGAGTTTGTTCCAGATTTGTACGAATCCACGAATAAGTACAAGTGAGGAATCTAACTACTTTGTGAAGCATAAGTGAACATACTAAGCATATTATGAGATGCAGTATGAAATAGATTCAACTTGTGTGAATAGAAACTGCTTGTGGTAGAAAATGATGAATCTATAGGATCAAAGGGGCCGTAAAAAGGAGGTTTTATTTACCACGCGAAGAACTGCTAGACGGAGTGGGAGAGGAGGCCGAGCAGTTCGATCTTCCTTACCCTAACTTGGCGACGGAGGACACCTACGGCGACGGCGGAGAAGACGATGTCCGCGGCCGGCGTGAAGACGGCGTCGGTGAGGTCGCGGCAGCTAAGCGCTTTGTCGCCAGCGTCGTCGAGGGCTAGCGGTGGCGCTAGGGTTTGTGCGAGAGTGGAAGAAAGGATAATGACTGTGGTGAGGCGTGTATTTATAGGGATAGGGACAGCACAGTGTTATTACACAGGTGCCCCTGGCGATTCACATCTGAAGGACACGTGGCTATCATGCAACACATCAGAGGTTGTTCCATGTTCCCACGCACGCCTGGATTGCCGGGTGGTCATTCCCACTTCTCCGGGTTTCAGGTTGAAGAATTCAGCATTGAAAAACAGATTAATGTTTGTCTCTATGACTTCTGCTGACAAGGACGCAGAGAAGACAGTTTGACAGTGTCAATTGAATGCATATGATTTGGATAGATAGACTTACGATAGAAACATAGAGGGGTTAGGGTCCGATCACATTCACTTAGGTCAAAAGATTCAACGTGAAGACATAGCTATAAGTGAATGCTGTAGAGGACAGAAACCAAATTGAAGATAAACATGAGGCCATGTTAACATTGAAGACAAACAAAATGCGAAGACTTTGCAAATGTAACGCCATGAGAAAAACACTTCAAAGGGAAGAATTTTGGTGGTGGCGTTACCCACTGTCAGTGTCAAAACCAGCGGATCTCGGGTAGGGGGTCCCGAACTGTGCGTCAAGGACGGATGGTAACAGGAGACAAGGGACACGATGTTTTTTACCCAGGTTCGGGCCCTCTCGATAGAGGTAATACCCTACTCATGCTTGATTAATATTGATGATATGGGTAGTACAAGAGTAGATCTACCACGAGATCAAGGAGGCTAAACCCTAGAAGCTAGCCTATGGTATGATTGTTGTATATGGAGTTGATTGCCTACGGACTACAACCCTCCGGTTTATATAGACACCGGATAGGGTTAGGGTTACATAAAGTCGGTTACAATGGTAGGAGATCTTGAATATCTGCATCGCCAAGCTTGCCTTCCACGCCAAGGAAAGTCCCATCCGGACACGGGACGAAGTCTTCAATCTTGTATCTTCATAGTCCAGGAGTCCGGCTGAAGGTATAGTCCGGCTACCCGAACACCCCCTAATCCAGGACTCCCTCAGTAGCCCCTGAACCAGGCTTCAATGACGACGAGTCCGACGCGCAAATTGTCTTCAGCATTGCAAGGCGGGTTCCTCCTCCAAGTCCTTCATAGAAGATTGTAAACACCAAGAGTAGTGTCCGGCTCTGCAAAATAAGCTTCAACATATTGCCATAGAGAGAATAATATTAACACAAATCAAATCTGCTGACGTATTCCGCAGTGCGTCATCACACTACAGCCAAGTCCTTTACTCGAATTGTTTTTACTTTTCCACCTCAGCATGTTTTGCGAGGCGGTTTCCCTGGCACATCTTGTCAAAGCAGAGATCGTGTACCCCCTTTACGGGATTCTCATCAATACGAACGTGGGTAACCCTAACCGCGACATTTATCACGGCGCTTAGGAGACAAGCGAGTTTTACTAGGCTGGTGGGGACGCACAACCGCATCCGCCCATATAAGGGGATAAGGATCCACCTTTTTACCTACGCCTTCTCCTCCTTTGCATATCCATCTTCTGCGCACTCGAGCTTCAGCGCCCAAGCCTACACTTCCCACCTCAACCTTCTCCAGCAATGTCCAGAGCATGAGGCAAGTGGGTGGTCTCCTCCGTCACGGAGGGCCATGTTAAAAAGCTAAGGAAGGCCAGATACTTGTCCAAAGACATCGCGCACCGGCTTCCCGAGGAGGGGCGGCTTCTCCCCACCCCAAGGCCCCGTGAGAGGGTAGTATTCCTTCCCCACTTCCTCCGCGGACTGGGTTTTCCACTCCACCCATTTGTCCGGGGCTCATGTTTTACTATGGCCTGGATTTCCACGATCTGGCCCCGAACTTCGTCCTCAATATCTCGGCATTTATCGTCGTGTGCGAGGCTTTCCTCCGCATCCGCCCCCATTTCGGCCTCTGGCTCAAGACCTTCAATGTCAAGCCCAAGGTGGTGCATGGCAGCCAGGCGGAGTGCGGAGGCGCCATGGTGGGCAAGATGGCCAACGTCCTATGGCTCAAGGGCTCCTTCGTGGAGACCCTGAAGGGGTGGCAATCGTGGTGGTTTTACATCACCGAGCCGCGCGATCCGAAATGGATCGCAACCCCTGAGTTCCGATCCGGACCCCCCACGCGGCTTATGTCCTGGAAAGAGACGGGCCTGTCGTGGGGTGACGAAAAAGAGGTGACCGGACTGCAGACATGCATCCAGTCCCTGGTGAGAAAGCCGATCAAGCTCGTCAATGTAGTCCAGGTTATGCTTGTCCGCCGGATCCTCCCGTGTCAACAACGGGGCTTTAATCTGTGGGAGTTCAACCCGGCGCAGCACCAAACCCTTAACAGGCTCTTCGACACGATGTATGAAGATGTCTGGAAGGTGCTAACCAAAGGCGCCGAGGCTCCCACATCTGCTTCCGAGGACCGCGGATACAGCTCGCAGCGTCACGCTAGCGAGGTAAGCTATTTTCACCTTTTACAGGATGTTAAGTTCTTTCATAGTTTGACTCTATGCGGGATCTAAACTCCCTCACCTTTGACAGGCTTGGCAGGAGCAGTCCGGATCGATTAATTGTCCGGCTCCCTTACCCAAAGACCCAGCCCCTGCTCTACTAGCGAAGCTGCTGGTTCCGGCACCTTATGTGGTGCCGGAGAAGAAGGCCAAGAAGAAGAAGGCCACGGGGACTCGAAAGAGTTCCCGGCATATGGTGGTGTCGGACTCGTCGTCCGACGAGTCCGAGACGCACTCCTCCCATGAAGACGAGGAGGAAGAAGAAACCTCTCCCCCCCAGGCGGGGGAGGAGAGAAGAGGAAGGCCGCCCCAATGGGGGAGGCCGAGGGGTCTAGGAAAAGGAAGACCCCTCCGCCGGACTACGCCCCCAACGCCGAAGAGGGCAAAGAGGAGTGGCCAAACAGGGCCAAGCGTCCGACGAAATCTTAAGTTCAGATATCAGAATAACTCATGATGTTCCTTTGTTGCACAGCTTTCCCTAATGTCGAACATAATTATGCAGCCCACCCCGGGCCGAACTCAACGAGTCGTCGAGCGGCTCCCTGGATTCATCGTACGTGAACTCAGTTCCGCCCGCTGTCTCCCCCCGCACTGCGGACGACGCCGAAGTGGCGTCGCAACGAGCTCTAGGGCAGGAGGAGGTGGTCCTGGAGAAGCCGCAAGGCGACCTCCCGGACCCCAGGAGTAAAGGGGACAAGACCCCCCCAGGGCTCTAAGTCTGGCTTTGTGCCGGACACCGCGCCGGAATCTTCAACAGTTCTGGACCGCGGTAGGCGAACTCCTTCCAAGAGGAGCAAGCCTTCTGAGCCGGCGGCCTCCGTCCAACCGGAGGTGCCGGACAATCTGCTCGAGGTGCTTGACGGCGCCTCCATCGACGAGGAGCACCGTACTATTATGAGTACGGTGATCCAGAAGGTTCAGTCCGCCAAGGGCGGACTGGCTGAAGCTTGCGCTAGCCTTCTAACAGGCTTCGAGGTAAGTAAAAATATATAAAAATAGTACCGCATAGATAGTAGCCCCTGATGCTCTGTTTGGCGTTCGGAAAGAAAAGCCGAATAGAGGATCTAGTAAATTTCGCAGGAGTCTAACAATAAAGAGTCAATATGCGTGTGCAGGCTTCACTGCTATCCACCGCCGCACTGACTGCGGAGGTGGGTGTCCTGAAACAGGACCTCAAGAGGACCGAGCAAGAGCTCGGCCTTGCCAAGCGGCAGCTCGAGGAAAAAGAAGGTAGGAAATACCTTACAGAAAAAGTGCCTATAGAGAGGCATGATTGCAAAAAATAACAGGATTGCACTGCTTATTATAGGGGCCACGACCGAGGTGGCGACCCTCAAGCGGGCGCTGCCCGAGGCCGAAAAGAAAACGGCTGCGGAGCGCACCGAGCGAGAGAAACTTGAGGCTCAGGTCGGCGAGGTGCAGCAAGAGCTTCAGGCCCTCATGAAAAAACATGAGAGTTTGGAGCTTGAGTCAAAGACCCAAGTGTCCGAGCTCGCGGCGGCCCTTGAGACTGCCAAGTCTGCCAAGGCCGAAGCCCAAAAGGCCCTCCAAGAGTTGGAGGAGATTAAGAAGATAGCAGCGGGTAAGGCATTCTTTATGCAAAGCAGAAATATAAAAGTAAACTACTTGTTACTTACCCGAATCCGGAGTTCTCCAGGGGCATTCGCAGATCTTCCCCGCAGTGTACCCGACGCCGCCGCATTCTACCGAGCTGAAGAGGGCAGCTCGACGGAGAAGGTGTTCTGGTCTCAGTATGCTGAGGCTGGACACCCTGTGCCCTTGAGCGACCAGCTGAAACAGCTGGTCGAGCTCCACAAGGCGGCCGAACAGGCTATGAAGGGCTTCATAGTTCGGCTGTGGCCCGGAGAGGCCCTGCCTGGGAGCTACTTTGGGCTGGTGCGGCGGCTGGTGGAGGCCTGTCCAAGGCTCGAGGTCATCAAGCGCTCCGTATGCATCGAAGGTGCCCGTCGGGCCCTTGCCCGTGCAAAGGTGCACTGGGGTAAGCTGGACGGTGAGAAGCTTGTCAAGGACGGGCCGCCGCCGGGGAAGGAGCATCGCAAGCCTGAGAACTATTACAAGGATGTTCTTGCGGGTGCCCACCTTGTGGCGGATGAATGTACCAAGGATGTAATTTTTGAATAAACTCGCTCGTTTTTATCTTGTGCACTGAAAACTTGTTCATAGGCGCTTAAGCAATGCTTGTTGAATTTAAAATATTATTTTCTGTGCGGCCGTTTATCAAAAAATTGAGAGATGGCCAGTCGTCGGCTTTTGCCCCCATGCCACTAGTGCTGGGGTGTTCGGGATAAACCTGAGCGCTCTTTTTCCCATAGTTGGGTCCTTCGAGGGAGGCGCTCAGCACAACGAACCAGGCAATCGGACTATAATGCTTGAACACTCTCACTTAGCCATAGAACTTTATAATTTTATATTTCGGCGAAGCCCCTAGTTCGGAAGACCGAGTTCGGGGCGCTATCCACGCCTTGGCCGGATAAATCCGGCTCCTCTCTTGAAGCGGCATAAGTCTTTAGGGACTCGAAAAAACCTCTCGAACAGCGACCAGTCTCTTGCCTCATCATGACAGTCAGTTTTAGCTTTCTCCACTAAGGTGCTTAACCCAGCTCAAGCGGGGCACAATCGCAGTGGTTCTCCTAGTGCTACCTTAGCCGATATAGGGGAACGTAAGGCACCAAAACATAGGAGCCGGGCAAACCCAACTATTGACCCAAATCATGATTCGGAGCCGATGCATATAGTGATATAAGTTCGGGGTGCCGCACTTATGAAAGTGTACGGACTTCTCACACCATATTAAAGGATACTGAAGCCCCTGGCGTACTTGTCGTACCATAGTGTACGGGTGCAACATGTCATTAATGAACATATATAAAAGAGAGTAATGCAGAAAATAGACAAAAGCTATGCATTGTTTATAGAGAGGCTATTTATCAAGGCCGAACGATACAAATAGTGCGGTAAGCAAAAGATATTGGACTATTCAGTATGTCCTGACCAGGGGCAGGCCGCGGAATTGTATTTAAAACAGGTATACCGCTCGTAACAGAGACCACCTGGGAGTTCCATAATGCGGCATGGCTTGTCTGCCTCCCTGGATCTTGCATCGTTTGTGCAGCAGTCCAATTGCCGAATAGGTCGTCCGAAGTATGGAGTCCTGAAAGTAAGAAAAATAAAAAAAAAAGAATCCGACAGCCCCTAGTACGTTTTAAGCCGTATTCTGGGCGTGCCGTTATTGTGCCCCTTCCCTTGTGCCCATGGTATTTCAAGGGCGTAGTTATGTACGCGAGGTACTGGTTTCGCTATGTCGCGAAAGCTGGGGTTGGGGCCGCATTGCTACGCTTGCTCAAAGTGTGCCAGGCGGTCCTGTTGTGGGTTACTCCGGGCGCGCTTGGCAGTGTCTGGCTTTTTAATGGCCAGACTGGAGAATTGCCTGAGAAGGCTATTTTGTACCTTCGCTGCGAGAGCCGCCGTATGCTCCTCTGTACGGAGGGAGCGTTCGGTGTTTCCGTTGACCGTAATTACTCCTCGAGGGCCTGGCATCTTGAGCTTGAGATATGCGTAGTGCGGCACCGCATTGAACTTTGTGAATGCGGTTTGTCCGAGCAGGGCGTGATAGCCACTGCGAAACGGGATTATATCAAAGATTAACTCTTCGCTTCGGAAATTGTCCGGGGATCCGAAGACCACGTTAAGTGTTACTGAGCCTGTATAGTTGGCTTCTACACCTGGTATAACTCCTTTAAAGGTCGTTCTTGTGGGCTTAATCCTTGAGGGATCTATGCCCATTTTCCGCACTGTATCCTGATAAAGCAGGTTCAGGCTACTGCCGCCGTCCATGAGGACTCTTGTGAGATGAAATCCGTCGATGATTGGGTCGAGAACCAATGCAGCGAAGCCACCATGACGGATGCTAGTGGGATGGTCCCTTCGATCAAAAGTGATCGGGCAGGAGGACCATGGGTTGAACTTTGGGGCGACTGGCTCTATCGCGTATACGTCCCGTAGCGCACGCTTCCGCTCCCGCTTGGGAATGTGGGTTGCGTATATCATGTTCACCGTCCGCACTTGTGGGGGAAAGCCCTTCTGTCCATTGTTGTTCGGCGGCTTGGGCTCCTCGTCGTCGCTGTGCAGCCCCTTGTCTCTGTTTTCGGCCCTTAACTTGCCTGCCTGCTTGAACACCCAACAATCCCTGTTAGTGTGATTGGCTGGCCTTTCGGGGGTGCCATGTATCTGGCACAAGCGATCGAGTATTCGGTCCAAACTAGACGGGCCCTGAGTATTCTTTTTGAATGGCTTTTTCCGCCGACCGGATTTATAGCCTTTGAAACCGGCATTGACTGTCGTGTCTTCATTGTTGTCGCTGTTAACGCAGCGTTTTTGCTTATTCCGACGTGTCCTGCCACTTTTGTCCTTGGTATCCGAATTACTAGGGTTCTTTGATAAGTTGTTGCTGCGAGCTAGCCAGCTGTCTTCTCCCGCGCAAAAGCGGGTCATGAGTGTCGTGACGGCTGCCATAGATTTCGGCTTTTCCTGTCCCAGGTGCCGGGCAAGCCACTCGTCACGGATGTTATGCTTGAAGGCTGCTAGGGCCTCTGCGTCCGGACAATCGACTATCTAGTTTTTCTTTGTTAGGAACCGTGTCCAGAATTGTCTGGCCAATTCCTCTGGCTGCTGAATTATGTGGCTTAAGTCGTCGGCATCCGGCGGTCGCACGTAAGTGCCCTGGAAGTTGTCGAGGAATGCGGCTTCCAGGTCCACCCAAGAACCGATTGAGTCTGCTGGCAAGCTGTTAAGCCAATGCCGGGCCGATCTTTAAGTTTGAGCAGGAGGTATTTGATGGCGTGTAGATCATTGCCGCGTGCCATGTGGATGTGAAGGAGATAATCCTCGATCCATACCGCCGGATCTGTTGTGCCATCGTATGATTCGATGTTTACGGGTTTGAAACCCTCTGGGATTTTATGATCCATTACTTCATTCGTGAAGCATAGTGGGTGTGCGGCGCCTCTGTACTGGGCTATATCATGACGTAGCTCGGAAGAGCTATGTCTGTTGTGTTCGGCCCGGCCGGATTTGTTGTATCCGGCGTGAAGATCATTGTCACATGCCGTAGGGCGCCTGCGCGATCCGTTGATCGATCTTGTTTGTCTTGCCTTATCCTCCAGTATGTCTCGTAGGTCGGGCGCATTTTCCCGTGCCTTAGTTGAGCGGCGTCGGGGCATGGCTTGGGTGGAGGGCCGAGAGGCCTCTCTGTCGCGGCCGCGAGGTGGCCGGTCTGCCATGTCATGCGCTGGTGATGTAGGTGCTTCCTCCTCTGATCGGGGTAGCGGCCTGCGCTTCGGGTAACTCTTGGAGGGGCGTTCGAGTTCATACTCTTCGGCCGCAAGGACTTCAGTCCATTTGTCAGCTAGCAAATCTTGGGCAGCTCTAAGTTGTTGCTGCTTTTTCTTGAGGCTGCTTGCCGTGGCTAAAAGCCTGCGTTTAAAATGCTCTTGTTCGGCAGGGTCTGATGGTATGACAAATTCGTCGTCATCGAGGCTTGCCTCGTCTTCGGAGGGAGGCATATAGTTATCATCCTCGACCTCTCGGTCTGCCACTCTCTCATGAGGGCTGGCTTCTCCATCTTCCTGTGCCGAATCTTGCTGAGGTGGGTGTTCTTCGGCGCTATCCGGGGTAGTATTATCTCCCGTGCGGGAATCACCATTTTTGCTTTGGCGGGATTTAGAGCGGCGCCGCTGACGCCGGCGCTTTGGCTGTTTCTTGGGGGCGTCATCCCCCACTGTTCCATCGCCATCTCCGTCTTTTGGAGTATCCACCATATATATGTCATATGACGAGGTGGCCTTCCAGCGCCCTATAGGTGTTGGTTCCTGTTCGTCTCCTACATCGTCGTCCATGCTGTCGATGTCTTCGGAGCTGAAGTCAAGCATGTCGGTTAGATCGTCGATAGTGGCTACAAAGTGGGTGGGGGTGGGCTTTGAATTTCCTCATCGTCCGTATTCCACCCTCGCTGACTGTAGTCCGGCCAGGGCTCTCCTGATAAAGAGAGAGACTTAAGAGAATTCAGGATGTCGCCAAAAGGCGAATGCTGAAAGATGTCTGCGGTGGTGAACTCCATTATCGGCGCCCAATCGGATTTGATTGGCAGGGGCGCGGGGGGTTCGGAGTCCAGGGAGGAGTCCGGATCCTCGGAGTCACGGGTCGTGCAGAGTGCGGGGCTAGCGTTCGGCTCGATCGCTTTTGAGATTGCAGCCCCCGAGGTGACGTCCAACCGCTCATCCTCGATTGGCGCAATAGGCTCCGAATTAAGGGTCGGAACCGGTGCGTGTGGGGCCTCCAGGATACTGTTCGGAGGCAGAGCTAAATCGTGCCCTCGAGACAGTGCGGCGCGCTTGGCAGTGGCTCGAATCCGTCGAAGATCAAGTCCCCGCGGATGTCAGTCATGTAGTTTAAGCTTCCAAACCTGACCTGATGGCCAGGGGCGTAGCTTTCGATCTGCTCCAGGTGGCCAAGCGAATTGGCCCGCAGAGCGAAGCCGCCGAAGACGAAGATCTGTCCGGGGAGCAAAGTCTCACCCTAGACCGCATCGTTGTTGATGATCAAAGGAGCCATCGGGCCTAAACGATGACACCGAGGAACTCTCAATGAAAGCACCAATGTCGGTGTCAAAACCGGGGGATCTCGGGTAGGGGGTCCCGAACTGTGCGTCAAGGCCGGATGGTAATAGGAGACAAGGGACACGATGTTTTTTACCCAGGTTCGGGCCCTCTCGATAGAGGTAATACCCTACTCCTGCTTGATTAATATTGATGATATGGGTATTACAAGAGTAGATCTACCACGAGATCAAGGAGGCTAAACCCTAGAAGCTAGCCTATGGTATGATTGTTGTATATGGAGTTGATTGCCTACGGACTACAACCCTCCGATTTATATAGACACCGGATAGGGTTAGGGTTACATAAAGTCGGTTACAATGGTAGGAGATCTTGAATATCCGCATCGCCAAGCTTGCCTTCCACGCCAAGGAAAGTCCCATCCGGACACGGGACAAAGTCTTCAATCTTGTATCTTCATAGTCTAGGAGTTCGGCTGAAGGTATAGTCCGGCTACCCGAACACCCCCTAATCCAGGACTCCCTCACCCACCGTATAGGAAATATTAGACCGAGACACAGCGCACAATTATCGTGGCACTCCGAAGTCAAGTTCCACGTTAATATATTCACACTCAGAATGTAAGTCTTCATTGATTGAAGATATACTTTACTTCGTGTCTTGCACATCTAAGTCATCAACATGCTTAAGTGTTAGGATGTGTGCCTGATCACAGGACATTTGAGGTTTCCAAGATATTTAGCTCACACCGTAACTTGCAAAACCTCTTCTCATCCAAGGGCTTGGTCAAGATATCTGCCAATTTCTCTTTAGTGTTGACGTGTATGATATCAATATCTTCCTTCATAACATGATCTCTGAGAAAGTGATGACGAATTTCAATGTGCTTTGTCTTCGAGTGCTGAACTGGGTTGTTGGAAATCTTGACGGCGCTCCCGTTGTCGCAGTAGAGTGGCACTTGCTTTAGATGGATGCCATAATCTTTGAGTGTTTGTTTCATCCATAGAAGCTGAGCGCAGCAAGATCCAGCAGCAATGTATTCAGATTCAGCAGTGGAGAGAGATACATAGTTCTGCTTCTTTGAAGACCAACATACAAGTGATCGTCCCAGAAAATGACATGTGCCTGATGTAGACTTGCGATCCACCTTGTCACCAGCATAATCAGCATCCGAGAATTCAACTAGATCAAATTCTAAGCCCTTTGGATACCATAATCCTAGTGTTGGGGTGTGAGCCAAATATCTAAGAATTCGCTTCACAGCTAAGTGATGTGATTCCTTTGGTGCCGCTTGGAATCGGGCACACATGCAAACACTAAGCATGATATCTAGCCGAGATGCACATAAATAAAGCAAAGAACCAATCATGGAGCGGTATACCTTTTGATCGAACTCTTTACCATTGTCGTCGGGACCCAGATGGTGTTTGGCTGGCATTGGCGTCATGTAGCCTTTCAGTCTTGCATTCCAAATTTCTTCAGGCAATCTTTGAGGTATTTCTCTTAAGATACGAAGATGTCGTTGCATTGCTGTCGTATTTGCAGACCAAGGAAGAACTTCAGCTCATCCATCATGGACATCTGATATTGCTCTTGCATCATATATCCAAACTCTTCACTGTATTTCTGGTTAGTGCAGCCGAAGATAATGTCGTCCACATATATTTGGCACACAAACAGTTCACCATCATATGTCTTCGTGAAGAGAGTAAGATCCAGGGAACCAGGTTTGAGACCTTTGCTCTTCAGGAAGTCTTTGAGTGTGTCATACCAAGCCTGACGGGCTTGTTTGAGGCCATACAGTGCCTTGTTGAGCTTGTACACCATGTCAGGATGTTTTGGATCTTCAAAGCCAGGCGGCTGTGCAACATACACTTCTTCTTCAATCTTGCCATTGAGAAAAGCGCTCTTCACATCCATTTGATACAGAAGAATGATATGATGATTTGCATAGGCCAGCAGTATGCATATAGCTTCAAGCCTAGCCACAGGAGCAAATGTTTCATCGAAGTCAATCCCTTCAACGTGAGTATATCCTCGAGCAACAAGATGAGCTTTGTTTCTGACAACTTGACCATGCTTATCTTGCTTGTTGCGATATATCCATTTAGTGCCTATTATATTCTACTTACAAGGATCAGGATGCTTAACCAGTTCCCATACATTATTTAGCTCAAACTGTTGAAGCTCTTCTTGCATAGCTTGAATCCATTTAGGTTCCATGAACACTTCATCAACTTTCTTGGGTTCAGATATTGAGACGAATGCGAAGTGCCCACAGAAATTTGCTAGCTGTGTTGCCCTTGAACGAGTGAGTGGACCTGGTGCATTGATGCTATCAATTATTCTCTCAATCTGTACTTCATTTCAACATGAGGATGAACAGGACGAAGATTTTGCTCTTGCTGATCATTGTCATCGTTAGAAGGATTGTCTTCAGGCTGAGCATTGTCTTCAGGTTGATCAGGTGCAGAGATGTTAAGTTCCTCTTCAGGCTGAGCTTCAGATGGTATGATTTCTCCAGTTCACATAAGTTTGATTGATTCACTGGATGGAACTTCATCTAGCACATTTGGCAGGTGCTCTCTTTGCGAGCCGTTAGTCTCATCGAACTGCCCATCCACAGTTTCAACCACTTTATAGTGAAAGAGGTTGAAGACTCTGTATGTGTGCGAATCCTTTCCATATCCAAGCATAAAACCTTCATGTTCTTTCGGTGAAAATTTTGAAGTGTGATGTTGATCCTTGATCCAGCACCTGGCACCAAATACCCTGAAGTAACTGACATTTGGCTTCTTGCCAGTAAGGAGCTCATAGGATGTCTTGTTCAGAAGCTTGTGAAGATAAACACGGTTGATGATATGGCATGCAGTATCAATGGCTTTAGGCCAGAACTTTCTTGTAGTCTTGTATTCATCGAGCATCGTCCAGGCCATCTCAATAATTGTTCTGTTCTTGCGTTCCACGACGCCATTCTGCTGCGGCGTGTACAGAGCTGAGAATTCATGTGTGATGCCCAAAGTATCAAGATAGGTGTCTAGGCCAGTGTTCTTGAATTCAGTGCCATTATCACTTCTGATGTGCTTGATCTTGACGCCATAGTTGTTCATGGCTTGATTGGCGAAGCGTCTGAAGACATCCTGCACTTCAGTCTTGTAGAGGATTATATGCACCCAAGTATATCTTGAATAATCATCAACAATGACAAAGCCATAGATACAAGCAGTAGTAGTAAGAGTTGAGTAATAAGTGGGACCAAAAAGGTCCATGTGGAGCAGTTTGAAGGGTTGAGTCGTTGTCATGATTGTCTTCGAGGGGTGCTTGGCCCTCGTCATCTTTCCTGCTTCACAGGCACCGCCTAAGTGATCCTTCCTGAACTTGACGCCCTCGATGCCTATGACATGTTTCTTCCTTGCAAGAGTGTGCAGGTTCCTCATGCCAGCATGCCCTAGACTCCGATGCCAGAGCCAGCATTCCGAAGCTTTTGCTAGAAGACATACGGCAAGTTGTGGTCCTGCTGAGAAATCTACCACGTACAAATCATCTTTCCGATACCCTTCAAAGACTAGAGACTTGTCAAATTCCATTAGAACAAGGCAACGATATTTTCCAAATATCACAATCATGTTTAAATCACAAAGCATTGAGACAGACATTAAGTTGAAACCAAGGGATTCAACAAGCATCACTTTATCCATGTGTTGATCCCTTGAGATTGCAACTCTACCTAGACCCAATACCTTGCTTTTACCAGTGTCAGCAAATGTGATGTGACTTTTGTCAGATGGACATAAAGTTGAGTCCATGAGAAGACTTTGCTTGCCAGTCATGTGATTAGTACACCCACTATCAATAATCCATTCGGAAGCAGTTGGTGTCGTACCCTGCAGTGCAGTTAGGGGGGTAGGATTCACGAAGAGAATTGTGAAGCATAAACATTTGACGAGCAAGTGGATTATGAAAGCTTAGATCGAGGTTAGGACTGATAGGGCAAGTAGCAAGTGACTCAGGATCAAAATACATAATAAGACCATTTGGGAATTTGATCTTGCGCCCTACAAGATGTTTAAGGTCCCCAGCAATAGCTTCAGACGAATTTGATTCTCGGCTGGAGACCTTTCCCTGCAAAAGAAAGTTAAGCTTTCTTAGCCACCCACATCTTCAAGGGTGGCTTCGAAGCAATGAGTCTAAGTGCAGCATCTGAGAACTTTGGCTTTGGAGCCCTAGCAAAAAGTCTTGCTGGTGGACAATGGTACTCATAAGAATAAGCAGAGTAGTTGTTGGTCTGATGAACATGGTGGTTTGATGAAACGCGCTCATATTCATAGGCCTGAGTATGGCTTCCCTGCAAAACATTTGCATTAGTGCGACTCAGGTGAGTCCTTTGTCTGTATGAAGCCTTTGGACCATATGAAGCCTATGGTCTGGGGTTTCTCTTCTTCACTTGTGGTGTCATGACGACATTCATAGGAAGATTCGCCAGCAACCTTTTCGGCACCCAGACTTTCTTCATAGGTGGCCCATTCCTGCAGTTAGTACTAATATACCTGGCAAACACTTCATCATTCTGATTCTTAAACAGTTTATAGTTTGCATCAAAGGATTCATCAATAACAATGGGATTAGCACAATTGAAGCCTGACAGGGTGGATGGATCCACTGAGGGTTCCTTTGCAGCAACCCATGTGGTTTTGGGGTACTGCTCAGGTTTCCAGTAAGAGCCATCAGCATCATTTTCCTGTCGAACCCAAGACCCTCTTTCCTAGGGTTTCGGTTCAGGATCTGCCTTTTGAGAACATCACATAGTGTCTGATGCCCTTTGAGACTTGTGTACATCCCTGTTTCAAGCAATGTCTTCAACCTTGCATTTTAATCAGCAATAGCAGTGGTATCCTCAGCAGAGGGGTTAGTTACCACATCAATAGTTGTAGATATTGCAATAGCAGCAGCAGTAGAACACCCAGCAATAGAAGTAGCGTTGTCACGCTCAATGCATTTAAGATATGGTGGTTCAAATCCTTCCTGAGCGGAACTGATCTATTTGGCGTGAAGTGACTCGTTTTCCTTTTGAAGATCTTCATGAGCCGCTCTCAATTTCTCAAGATCTTACTTCCTTTGAAGATAATCATAGGAAAGCTTTTCATGAGTTGTTGAAGCGTTTCATGACGACTTTCAAGTTCCTCATACTTAACATGAAGATTTTTTATGTCTTCAATTAAGGACTGAGATCGAGTCATTTCAGTGTCTAACAGGTCATCGCTTTTGTCTAATAGTTTTTCAATATGTTCCATAGCTTTCTGTTGTTCAGTTGCAATTTTAGCAAGTGTTTTGTAGCTGGGTTTGGAACCACAATCAGAGTCATCTTCACTGGATGTTTGATAGTGAGTAGTGCGTGTGTTTACCTTGGCACCGCGTGCCATGAAGCAGTAGGTGGGAGCGGAGTGGTCCTTGTCATTTGCATCGGTGTCGGTGATGAAGTCATTGTCTTTAGTGTTGAAGATGGACTTGGCAACGTATGTTGTAGCCAGACATGCAACGCCAGAATCGGACTCCTCCTCAGACTCCACCTCCGCCTCCTCAGAAGCGGACTCCTCCTATGAATCCATTTCCTTGCCAACAAACGCATGAGCCTTGCCAGATGAGCTCTTCTTGTGTGATGAAGACTTTGAGGAAGACTTGGAAGAAGACTTTGAGTATTTCTTCTTCTTCTTGTCGTCAGAATCATAATCCTTGCTCTTCTTCTTCTTGTTGTTCTCATTGTCCCACTACGGACACTTAGAGATGTAGTGGCCAGGTTTCTTGCACTTGTGGCATGTTCTCTTCTTGTAGTCATGAGAAGAAGCTTCATCATTCCTTGAGCATGATCGTGAAGAGTTTCTGAAGCCTTTCTTCTTGGTGAATTTTTGGAACTTCTTCACAAGCATAGCAAGCTCCTTTCCAATGTCTTCAGGATCATCAAAACTGCTGTCAGATTCTTCTTCAGATGAGGAGACATCTTTTGCCTTCAAGGCACGAGTTCGCCCATAGTTGGGACCGTAGATGTCTCTTTTCTCAGAAAGCTGAAACTCATGTGTGTTGAGCCTCTCAAGTATGTCAGACGGATTGAGTGTCTTGAAGTCAAGACGTTCTTGAATCATCAGGGCTAGGGTGACAAACGAGCTGTCAAGTGATCTCAGGAGTGTCTTGACGACTTCATGCTTGGTGATCTCAGTAGCGCCGAGGGCTTGAAGCTCATTTGTGATGTCAGTGAGTCGATCAAACGTGAGCTGGACATTCTCATTGTCATTTCTCTTGAAGCGGTTGAAGAGGTTGCGAAGGACACTGATTTTCTAATCTCTCTGGGTTGAGACGCCTTCATTGACCTTGGAGAGCCAGTCCCAGACTAGCTTGGATGTTTCCAAAGCACTCACACGGCCATACTGTCCTTTGGTTAGATGACCAAAGATGATGTTCTTGGCAGTGGAGTCCAGTTGAACGAACTTCTTGACATCAGCAGCGGTGACACCTTCACCAGCCTTGGGAACGCCATCCTTGACGACATACCATAGGTCGACATCAATGGCTTCAAGATGCATGCGCATCTTATTCTTCCAGTAGGGATATTCAGTTCCATCGAAGACTGGGCACGCAGCGGAGACTTTGATTATCCCTGCAGTCGACATAGCTAAAACTCCAGGTGGTTAAACCGAATCACATAGAACAAGGGAGTACCTTGCTTTGATACCAATTGAAAGTGCTAGTGATCGACTAGAGGGGGGTGAATAGGCGATTTTTATGAAACTCTTCAAAGCATGGAAGTTTCAAAGACAAACGATAGAAATAAACCTATTACCATGCAGCGGAAGGTAGACTACACTAAGCAAGCCATAGTCAAGTATTCAATGAAGTGAAAGCACAACGACTAATAGCAACTAGGCAGTATAGATCAGGTAGGAAGATAGTGTGAAGCCAATCAGAACAAGCGGTCACTCAGTGAAGACAAAAGATAATGCAATCATACAATGACTTCACCAGAGCTAAAAGTAAGTAAAGGAATGGGAAGGATGAAACCAGTGACTCGTTGAAGACAATGATTTGTTGGACCAGTTCCAGTTGTTGTGACAACTGTACGTCTGGTTAGGGAGGCTGAGATTCAACTCAGAAGACCGTGTCTTCACCTTATTCCCCTTGAGCTAAGGACACCTAGTCCTCGCCCAATCACTCTGGTAAGTCTTCAAGGTAGACTTCCAAACCTTCACAGACTTCGTTCACCGGTGATCCACAATGACTCTTGGATGCTCAGAACGCGACGCCTAACCGGCTGGAGGATTCACAGTCCTCAAGTGTAATAAGTCTTCAGATCACACAGACAGGAAGAGTTAAGTGATGCCTAACACTCTTTGGCTCTGGGTGTTTAGGGCTTTATCCTCGCAAGGAATTCTCTCTCTCAAAGACTTCGAGGTGGGTTGCTCTCAAACGACAAAAGTCGTGCACTAACTCTGAGCAGCCAACCGTTTATGGTTGTAGGGGTGGGCTATTTATAGCCACTAGGCAACCCGACCTAATTTGTCCAAAATGACCCTGGGTCACTAAGGAACTGACACGTGTTCCAACGGTCAAATTTCAAACACACACGGCAACTTTACTTGGGCTACAAGCAAAGCTGACTTATCCAACTCTGAATAAGATTTGCTCTCATAGTCTTCACTCGAAGACATAGGATTTTGGTTAAGCATCACTTCAGTCATTCTGACTGGTTCTCTTGGACCCGACTTAACAGTACGGTGGTTCCTATGACTCAACAAAGAAGAAAAAGAACGACGAAACTGCTAAGTCTTCGCGCTCCATAGTCTTCACGCGATGTATTCTCTTGTCATAGTCTTCAATGTGAATGTCTTCACATACCACCTTTGACTTCAATGTCTTCATGCATTTTTAGGGGTCATCTCTGGTAGGAATCCCGAATCAATGAGGGACTTCTACATGTGTTATCCTGCAATTCTCACAAACACATTAGTCCCTCAACTAGGTTTGTCGTCAATACTCCAAAACCAACTAGGGGTGGCACTAGATGCACTTACAGAGGGTCGCCGGCGAGGAGGCGGTGGCGCTGCAAGGAAGGAGTGAAGGTTTCAACTTCGAAAGGAAGGCGGAAACAGGGGAAATGTGGCTTTTGATAAGGGGGAGGGCGGGGAGGTAGATATTTCCGCGGAAGCCGAAAATTTGGAATCGCTTCAGCCAAAAAACTGGCGCGCAAAGTGTTAGCAATCACGGTCCCTTATTCAGACATGGTCTGAAGATATTTTGTGATTTATCTCACACGTTCGGTTATAATAAACTGTGTGGGATCTAATTAATTTTTCGTCTTGATTTGAATTACATAATGGGGTCACAGCAGCCATGGACGGTGTTTCAATTGCTAGACCTTTTGTCTGAAGTGATCATAAAAGAATTGGAATTATTCAGGGTTCGTTTGGACATTTTTATGCATTAAGTGAGTTTTCAATGCATTTATGTGCATAATTCAAATTTGAACTACATGCACATGCTCCAGTGCATATAAATTCTTTGAAAAATCAAATCTTTGTCCTTGGGTGCATGCTTAGGTCCCATGCAAGAAATGGGAATGAATTTCAAACACCATGGCACCGTTGATTGCCGGCAAAACATTGAGATGCCTGGTTTTTAAATTCTAGTAGATCCAAAACTCGTCTGAAATTCATGAAACTTGGCATGCTATCATGGAGCGGCATCAACATGTCGTGATAAAAATTTTGTCCTGTTGGGGGCAGGTTTGGGTATATGCTTCTCACAAACCGGAGATTCTCAGAACAAGCATGATGGTTTTCGGTAGCGAACGTCCCACCTTTGGGGACGAAGCGATATCCATTGCCTCTTATTGCTTTCAATTTTTTTTTCTCATGTCAACATAGAACAACGGGAGTGTTGTGTGAATTTTTGTTATTTTTCGGGGTTTGTTTGGACACTTTTATGCATTAAGTGAGTTCTCAATGCATTTATGTGCATAATTCAAATTTGAACTACATGCACATGCTCAAGTGCATATAAACTGGTTGAAAAATCAAATCTATGTCCATGGGTGCATGCTTAGGTCCCATTCAAGAAACGGGAATGAATTTCAAACACCATGGCATCGTTGATTGCCGGCAAAACATTGAGATGCCTGGTTTTGAAATTCTAGTAAATCCAAAACCCGTTTGAAATTCATGAAACTTGGCATGCTATCATGGAGCGGCATCAACATGTCGTGGTAAAATTTTTGTCCCATTTGGGGCAGATTTGGGCATAAACTTCTCACAAACCGGACCTTCTCAGAACAAGCATGATGATTTTCGGTAGGGAACGTCCCCCCTTTGGGGACGAAACGATATCCATTGCCTCTTATTGCTTTCAAATTTTTTTCTCGTGTCAACATAGAACAACGGGAGTGTTGTGTGAATTTTTGTGATTTTTCAGGGTTCATTTGGACATTTTTATGCATTAAGTGAGTTTTCAATGCATTTATGTGCATAATTCAAATTTTAACTACATGTGCATGCTCCAGTGCATATAAACTGGTTGAAAAATCAAATATGTGTCCTTGGGTGCATGCTTAGGTCCCATGCAAGAAATGGGAATGAATTTCAAACACCATGGCACCGTTGATTGCCGGCAAAACATTGAGATTCCTGGTTTTTAAATTCTAGTAAAGCCAAAACTCGTCTGAAATTCATGAAACTTGGCATGCTATCATGGAGCGGCATCAACATGTCGTGGTAAATTTTTTTGTCCCATTTGGGGTAGGTTTGGGCATATGCTTCTCACTAACCGGAGCTTCTCACAACAAGCATGATGTTTTTCGGTAGGGAACGTCCCACCTTTGGGGACGAAATGATATCCATTACCTCTTATTGCTTTCAAAAAAATTCTCGTGTCAACATAGAACAACAGGAGTGTTGAGTGATTTTTTGTGATTTTTCGGGGTTCTTTTAGACATTTTTATGCATTAAGTGAGTTTTCAGTGCATTTATGTGCATAATTCAAATTTGAACTACATGTGCATCCTCCAGTGCATATAAACTGGTTGAAAAATCAAATCTGTGTCCTTGGGTGCATCCTCAGCTCCCATGCAAGAAATGGGAATGAATTTCAAACTCCATGGCACCGTTGATTGCCAGCAAAACATTGAGATGCCTGGTTTTTAAATTCTACTAAATCCAAAACCCGTCTGAAATTCATGAAACTTGGCATGCTATCATGGAGCGACATCAACATGTCGTGGTAAAAATTTTGTCCCATTTGGGGCAGGTTTGGGTATATGCTTCTCACAAACCAGAGCTTCTCACGACAAGCATGATGGTTTTCGGTAGGTAACGTCCCACCTTTGGGGACGAAACGATATCCATTTCCTCTTATTGCTTTCAAAAAAATTCTAGTGTCAACATAGAACAACAGGAGTGTTGTGTGAATTTTTGTGATTTTTTGGGGTTTGTTTGGACATTTTTATGCATTTATATGCATAATTAAAATTTGAACTACATGTGCATGCTCGAGTGCATATAAATTGGTTAAAAAATCAAATCTGTCTCCTTGGGTGCATGCTTAGATTCCATGCAAGAAATGAGAATGAATTTCAAACACCAGAACACCATTGATTGCCGGCAAAATATTGAGATGCCTGGTTTTTAAATTCTAGTGAATCCGAAACTCGCCTGAAATTCATGAAACTTGGCATGCTATGATGGAGCGGCATCAACATGCCGTGGTACAAATTTCGTCCCATTTGGGGCAGGTTTGGGTGTATGCTTCTCACAAACCGGAGCTTCGCACAACAAGCAGGATGGTTTTCAGTAGGGAACGTCCCACCTTTGGGGACGAAACGACATTCATCGCCTCTTATTGCTTTCAAATTTTTTTCTCATGTCAACATAGAACAATAGAGTGTTTTGTGAACTTTTGTGATTTTTGGGGTTCGTTTGAACATTTTTATGCATTAACTGAGTTTTCAATGCATTTATGTGCATAGTTCAAATTTGAACTACATGTGCATGCTCCAGTGCATATAAATTGGTTGAAAAAACAAATATGTCTCCTTGGGTGCATGCTTAGGTCACATGCAAGAAATGGGAATGAATTTCAAACACCAGGGCACCGTTGATTGTCGGCAAAATATTGAGATGCCTAATTTTTTAATTCTAGTAAATCTAAAACTCATCTGAATTTCATGAAACTTGGCATGCTATCATGGAAGGGCACCTGACATGTTGTGGTATTTTTCAAATCCATTTTGAGAGAAGGCGCACTCGAATAATGACAGCCAACAAAGGCATTTTGAAAAAAATAGTTGCCACTTTAATATCTCAAACGTTTGTATAATCCAAACCATGTGCATTCAGTTAACCATTCACGTGACGCCATGTGTCTTGGTTTTAATGGCTATAGGTTTTAATGGCTCTTGATCGCAAACATTTTAGATAGAACACCCGTATGCAAAGTGAGAGCGGGATTTGTGCATCTCTAGAACACAAACGGTTCTTTTGGATGACCCGTGTGAACCACTTACAAACAATTTGGTGCAATTTGCATCTGTCAT
Organism: Triticum aestivum; assembly: GCF_018294505.1. Lineage (NCBI taxonomy): Eukaryota > Viridiplantae > Streptophyta > Magnoliopsida > Poales > Poaceae > Triticum > Triticum aestivum. The sequence goes on from NC_057809.1 coordinate 339,609,289, forward strand.
ATTGGGTATATTCCATTTGTCAAACTAGTAAGATTGACATTTGTTGATCTAGTAACATTGCCATTTGCCAACCTTGTAACACTGCGATTTGTAAAAATATGAAGCTAAAAATCACTAGCAGTATCTAATTTTTGCAACTAAAATTCAGTAATTAAGCATAGATGGAGGCGAGGAGGTGTGTTCAGCCAGGCGTGCAGCGGGCGACGCAGTACTATTCGATTTGACAGTGGGCGGCACAGTTCTCGATACGGCTTTAATGTAGACGATGGAGAGGGTAGCGGTTCCTGAAATGTGAAACGGCCAATGATGCATCCTCCTTCAATTAGCATCATGTGAATTCATGAGGGAAGTAATGGGAGGACGACCGGGAAAAAAGGCAGAACGATGTGAATGCAACGCAGTTTGCACTCATATAAAGGCGCCCCTCTATTCCAATGCATCTACCATATCATACGCACCTAAGAATTTACCTAATCACCTACACTAATAAGCGCAAAAGTGCTCACTCTAGACTCATGGTTGCGATGCGCGCGAGCGGCCAGCGGCTGTGCCAGATGGTCCACGACGCCGGCCTGCGGCATGGCACCGTGGATCATCTCCACACGGTGTTGGCGACCGGCTGGTGGATGGCCGCCGTCGACACCAGCTACGACTCTCAGTACGACCAGATGATCGTTCGCCGTACTCCTTCAGCCCGCGCGCCCGGGCTTCTCATTGCGTGCCACCCTAATCGGCCTCCATGGTCGGAACCTCTTTCAAGCACTGGTGGCCCTGCGACTGCCCACCGACACCACGAAGAATGTCCACCTGGAGGTCGCACTCGCCGCGAGGCGCCTCGCCCTGGAAGAAACCGTCGACCTACACATCCATGTGTACAAGCGAATCATTTACATAGGTATCTACAAGGCCAGTGAGGACGCTACGACGTTGGCCTTCTTCAACCGGCTGGAATCCTTGGATGCCATTGTTGAGAAGCACCTTGACCTCTCCACAAAAGTTGCTGCTCCTTAGCCGCCGGTCGGTGACTCAACACACTGAGTTGAGGAGGAGGAGGTCGTACATTGATGGATGCATCTTTCTTCTTACCTAATTATATGCATCACTGTAACTAGTACTCCATCCGTCAATTTATAAGTTGTGCTGCCAGTGTCTATCTCGTTACTTTTTGATATTTTTTTGTTTTTTGAACACATGTTGATTGGCTTGAATGAAGGTCTATCCCGCCGTTATGCGCCGGAGCGCGCTATGCTCGCCGTTAGGTGCCGCGGCGCGCTCTGCTCGCGTCCGTCGGGGAGCTCGGCTTGTGGACAGCTTTTCTTCGCGCGTTCAACTGCTATATGCATATATGTGGTTGCTCGTCGTTGAGGCGACCGCGGAGCGCCCTGCTCGCGTCCCTCCGCGCGCGCTCTGCCAGTGGTTGGGCATGCGCATGATCACGTCGGGGCCCCCATATGCATGCGGTTGCGCCGCGCGCATTGCCACGCGATGGAGTTACATGCGGCACGATGGAGTTACGCACTGCAAATTAGAACTGCCATCAGGGCCTGCCGATATTCCTGGCCGTTCGGCTTCCCCTTTAATTTCCGTGGCCATTATAACCTTAGTCGCTTCAACCTTTCAATCGCGCCCCACAACACAACAAGCACACCCATGACGACACATAGAGGGGATGTCTAGCGGCGCTCCAATGGAGTTCGGCGAGCATAGAGTGGAGACCCATGCGAGGGAGACGGGTCTCTCGGTGGTGTACACCATGGACCCGGCCGTGGTGGATGACTACATCAATAGCGTTGAGAAGTTGCTTGCTCGAGACAAGTACAAGGTGGTCGGCATCGACCTCCAGTACACCACCGGTCGTCCCGGCATAGATCAGAAGGTTGCCGTTGCCCAGTTGTGCGTGCGCCATCATGTCCTCATCTACCACTAGTGCTTGGCCACAGAGCCTTGTGACCGTTTCAACAGGTTTGTCAACAGAACCAACTACAAGTTCGCCATGGTGGAAACCAAAGACAATGTAAAAGCGCTCAGTATTACGGGCTTGGCCTGCAAGAACCTTGTCGAAAACCGTGACCACTACATGGTCTGGGGCAGCACGAAGAAGGAGTCCCTGGTCGAACTCGCCTCGGCCATCATCAACCCCTACTACAAAAAGATGAAGCAGGATGCCCAAAGAACAAATCCCATATCCTGGCACAAGGCTTGGATGAGGTAACTGGATGAACCTCACCTCAGGTTCGTGGCCAAGAGAGTGCAAACATGCTACGAGATGCACAGGCGGATCGTTAACATGAGGAAGTGCCTCGTTACCCAAATCGACGAGCACAGATCGAGCCACGAGTAGAGAATGCGTCACAAGAAGTAAATGATGATCAGATGATCGTTTATGCTAGTTAATCATGCATGTAATATATAGTTTACTTTATTGATGTGTGGAAATGTCATGTGTGTAGTAGCCACCTGTGTAATTATGCATGTAATAGTTTACTTTGGTGTGTGCAAATGCCATAGTTGTAGTAGCCATCTATGTAAGTGGATGTTTAATTTGGTTATGCAACCATGTCCTTATAAGTGTGTATATAATGTTGTTGTTATGTATGCAAACCCATCGCACAACACACACGTCTTATTAGCAGCAACCATCTGTGTTATTATTGGTCTTCGCACACATTTCTGAATACAGACCTGTTTGCCGCGTATCACACACATCTTGTTATATTGAACCATTTCTGTTCTCTTGTCTTAACACAAACAATGCATCAGTGTGAACCGCATGCCGCATATCGCACACACCTTGAATCTGGCTAACCGTTTCTTTTGTTATGCCTAATCACAAACAGTTCATCCGAGTGAACTGTATGATGTATATCGCACACACCTTCATCTGGCTGCGCATTTCTTTTGTTCCTCCTCATCGCAAATAGTTAAGTGAACTTAACTGTATGCCCTGCATCGCACACGCAACTTAAATCTGAACTGTGTTTGATGCATCCTCCATCGCAAACGTTTTGCACCTTTTTGACGGTTTTTTTACACCACCATTTGCGATTATGGCATCACACACAGTTTCGTCGAAGGGTCTCTGATCATAGTGTCGTGTTAGTAGCATCTTGCAGTAGTGAGTGTCATATTTCATGACTGCTATTATATGTTGCTAGAGTTTAATCATGTCCTTTATGACCATTGTAATAGATATAGCAATCAAGTAGCTCATGAACTAGCTAGAAGCAAAGTATTCACCTCCTGGTATCTGGATGGATTCTCCTCCAGATGTAGTGGTTTCCTTCCTTCTAAACGATTGTTTCTTTGCTTGTGATAGAATAGAGGGGGACTAAATATAAAAAAATCATATGGTGGGTGAGACAGCCACCCCCAGGAGACGAAGGAACTCCAGCAACTGCTGCAGCGAATTTTGTTTCCTCTCTCCTTCAGATGCTATTGTAACGCCCTCGATGCGGCTATATCTCCTACGTGTCGAAGCACGACTTAGAGGCATAACCGCATTGAAAGCAATGTCGCAAGTAAGGTAATCTTCACAACAACCCATGTAAAATAGATAATAGGGGAAAAGGTACATAGTTGGCTTACACTCGCCATGTCCCACAAATACATAAATAACATTACAATCATCCAATACACTCATGGTCCGACTACGGTACCAAAATAAAATATCAACCCCAACATGCGACACGGTCCCGATCGCCCCAACTGGGCACCACTACTGATCATCAGGGAAAGACACATAGTAACGGCGTGAGTCTTCGTCGAACTCCCACTTGAGCTCAAGCGCATCATCTGGAACGGTATCATCGGTCCCTGCATCTGGTTTGGAAGTAATATGTGAGTCACGGGGACTCAAGAATCTCGCACCCTCGCGATCAAGACTATTTAAGCTTATAGGTAAGGCAAGGTAATATGTGGAGCTGCAGCAAGCGACTAGCATATATGGTGGCTAACCTGTTCGCAAAAGAGAGCGAGAAGAGAAGGCAAAGCACGAACAAAGAACTATAGAACAACCTACGACAAACATTACTCCAACACCGTGTTCACTTCCCGAACTCCTCCGAGAAGAGACCATCACGGCAACACATGCAGTTGATTCATTTTAATTAAGTTAAGTTTCAACTTATCTACAACCGGACGTTAACAAATTCCCATCTGCCCATAACCGCGGGCACGGCTTTCGAAAGTTCAAATCCCTGCAGGGGAGTCCCAACTTAGCCCATCACAAGCTCTCACGGTCAACGAAGGATATTCCTTCTCCCGAGACATTCTGATCAGACTCGGTATCCCGGTTCTACAAGACAACTTCGACAATGGTAAAACAAGTCCAGCAACACCGCCCGAATGTGCCGACAAATCCCGATAGGAGCTGCACATATCTCGTTCTCAGGGCACACTCAGATAGATCAAGCTACGAGTAAAACCAACCCTCGAGTTTCCTCGAGGTGGCCCCGCAGGCTGCCCAGTTCAGACCAACACTCAGAGAAGCACTGGCCCAGGGGGATTTAAATAAAGATGACCCTCGGGCTCCGGAAACCCAAGGGAAAAATAGGCTAGGTTCCAAATGGTAAAACCAAGGTTGGGTATTGCTGGAGGAGTTTTATTCAAGGCGAACTATCAAGGGGTTCCCATTATCACCCAACCGCATAAGGAACGCAAAATCCGGGAACATAACACGGATATGATGGAAACTAGGGCGGCAAGAGTGGAACAAAACACTAGGCAAAAGGCCGAGCCTTCCACCCTTTACGAAGTATATAGGTGCATTAAGATAAACAACATAATATGGTGATATCCCAACAATAAACAAAGTTCCAACAAGGAATGATCTCCAATCTTCACCTGCAACTAGCAACACTATAAGAGGGGCTGAGCAAAGCGGTAACATAGCCAATCAACGGTTTGCTAGGACATGGTGGGTTAGAGGTTTGACTTGCAATTTGGGAGGCATGATAAGCAAGTGGTAGGCATCGTAGCATAGGCATAGCAAAAGAGCGAGCATCTAGCAAGCAAAGATAGAAGTGATTTCGAGGGTATGATCATCTTGCCTGCAAAGTTGTCAGAGTTGACTTGATCCTCGTAAGCAAACTCAAAGGGCTCCTCGTTAGCGAACTCGTCTCCCGTCTCTACCCAAACAAGACAAACAAGCAAAAGGAACACAATCAACCACATGCAAAGCTCGAACAACATGATGCAAACATGGTATGCTATGCGGGATGCGATATGTGATGCATATGCAAGATTTGACAAGGAATGATTGAACCTGGCTCAACTTGGAAATCCAAGAGTGCCACTGGAAAGGTGAGGTGATTTCGGTTGAAATCGATATAATGATCACCGGAATCGGATGCACGGTTTGGAAATGGCAAACAAACAAATATGGCACCGGTCTCCGATAAACAGCAAGTAGCCATCTAAATGCATCAAGTTAAATATGCTACAGCACTCAAACATGACAACAAAATACATGGTAGGGATCCACTCATGATGCTTGACAAAAGATGAACACTATGTTACGGCCAATTCATCCATTAACAGGTTCAAACAAGCATGGCAAAAGTGCAAATGATAACAGGTTTCAGACTTAGTGAAATTAACACAAGTCTGGAATTTAACAACAGGTAGCACACTTTGGAGCATGAAAACTATATGTTACAGGAACTTAACATGACAAAGCTAGGCATGGCATGAAGCTACTCAAAGCACTTAACAAAAGCCCTTAGTGACCTTGAGCCAAAAGGGATCAGAAAATACAATTGCAAGCATGTGAACATGGCAAAAACATAATCAGGTTACAGACTTAGTGAAAAACTGGAGCATGCAAATCTGTTAACGAGTAGGCATGTTCACGAGCTCGATGCACTCACTACAGAGCATGGCAGGACAAACTAAGCATACACCCATCAAGCATACATATCATAGAAGCTAGACATGGCAAGAACAACAACATAGCATGCACGGATCAACAACAACATCCTCGGCAAAATTGCTAACAAGTCAACAATCTGCCAGGATTCACGAATAGCAAAAGTAGAGCTCGATTGACTCAAGCTAGGGTGCTCCATAATTGCAGACAAAGACATGGATGGATAGAGCACCACAATTTTAACAAATCATCCTTACTGATCATCCTCAAAAGAGGCACGGATCACTAGGAAACAACATGAACATATGGCATATTGACAAAATCAGGACAAGGACTTGGAGAAATTCTAAGTCCCTGAAATCAGCATTAACGAATGCACTACTTTGCAAGCTTGTGCTAGTCACCACACATGTCACAAAAATACATGGTAAGCACCTCCATAAAGATGGCATGGCATATAACAAAACACATGTAGAACTCAGGAGCATATCATGCACACATTAAACATGGCAAAAATGACAAATAGCTATTTGATGCAGTAGATCTGACAATTATCTCATATAGCCCTCTTCCAACAGCATGCAAATTTGTTCTCTCATATGGCTATTTGATGCAATAAGATGAAATGATGTACTCTCTGAGGCGAACATTTTGATATGCTACACGCTCAAAACGGAGCTACGGATGCAGAGTTATGGCATGATGAAGTATGCTAAAAAATATGCAAAACTGGGACAAAAACAAGGTCAACCCTAATAATCCGGATCTAGTTCTGAGGTGCGATTTCCGAGGTTTGACGGGGGGGCTCGCCGGAGTACTATAGTCGGCCGGAGTGGAAAGGACTTGCCGGATCCGGCGACGGAGAGCTCGCCGGTGGCCGGAGTTGACAGAGGCGGCGACGAGGCGGATGTCGGCGGCGAGGTAGCCGCGGTGGGGGCGGCGAGGAGCGGCCGACGCGGGACGGAGCTCGGCTCCGGCCGGCGAGGTGCGTAGCGGAGGCGGCCGGCGCACGGGACGACGGCAGCGGC
>NC_057809.1:339616496-339632096 GCF_018294505.1 Triticum aestivum
AAGAGGAGGCGGGGCTCGGTCGCGGGGGCGGAGAGGGCCGGCCTTGGGCACAGCGGGCCTTGGCGGCGGCGGCGGGATGAGTGCCAGGTGGCGGCTCGCCAGTGGCTGCGGGGCGGCGGCGTGAAACGTCCGGCGCGGACCGGTCGTGTCCGGCGCGCGGATGGAGTGGGGCTAGGGTTTGGGGGGTGATTTGATCCAGGAATTTTGGGGGAGATGCCTATTTATACATAGCAGGATTTAGGAGAGTCCAAATGAGGTATGGTTTTCGGCCACTCGATCGTGATCGAACGCTCTAGACGATGGAGAGTGTTTTGGGCCAAATTGGAAGGGTGTTGGGCTGCAACACACACGAGGCCTTCTCGGTCCCTCGGTTAACCGTTGGAGTATCAAATGAAGTCCAAATGACACGAATCTTGAGAGGCGGTCTACCGGTAGTAAACCAAGGCCGCTTGGCAAGTCTCGGTCCAATCCGGAAATGTTTAACCCCCACACACGAAAAGAGGTAGAAAGGACCATCGGAGGAGATAGGAGCGCCGGAATGCAAAACGGACAATGGGGAAAATGCTCGGATGCATGAGACGGACACGTATGCAAATGCAATGCACATGATGACATGATATGAGATGCATGACAATGACAACAACACACGAAGACAAAAACCCGAACCCGAGGAAATAAAATAACTTAGCGCCGGAAACGGCAAGAGTTGGGATACATATAAGGTAAATTACATCCGGGGTCTTACAACACTCCACCACTCCGAAAGGATTTCATCCCGAGATCTAGGACTGGAAAAATGTCGGGTACTCAGAACGGAGGTGATCCTCGCGTTCCCAGGTGGCTTCACGGTCGGAATGGTGTGACCACTTGACTTTGAGGAATTTGATTGACTTATTGCGAGTCTTGCGTTCAGTCTCTTCAAGAATAGAAACTGGGTGCTCATGATAAGAAAGGTATTCTTGGAGATCAATGTCTTCGAAGTTGACGGTGCAGTCAGGAGTCTTGAAGCACTTGCGGAGCTGAGAGACATGGAACACATCGTGCACATTTGCAAAGTTTGAAGGAAGCTCGAGTTGATAGGCGAGATCGCCTCTCTTGCTGACGATCTTGAAAGGACCCACGTATCTAGGGGCAAGCTTCCCTTTGATACCGAAGCGACGAGTACCTTTCATTGGAGAGACGCGGAGGTAAACATGGTCTCCGATTTTGAAAGCCAAATCACGATGCTTACTATCATAGTAGCTCTTCTGGCGCGATTGCGCTGCTTTGAGGTTATCACGAATGACTTTGCACATCTCCTCTGCCTCTGTGATCAAGTCATTTCCAAGAAGTTGACGTTCACCGGTCTTTGACCAGTTAAGAGGAGTACGTCACTTCCTGCCATAGAGAATTTCGAATGGGGCCTTGCCTGAACTTGCTTGAAAACTGTTGTTGTAGGAGAATTCGGCATATGGAAGACAATCTTCCCACTTCATACCGAAGGAGATAACGCAAGCCCTAAGCATATCTTCGAGAATCTGATTGACATGCTTGACTTGACCGCTAGTTTGAGGATGGAAAGCTGTGCTGAAGCGGATGTTGGTGCCCATGGCCTTCTAAAAAGAATCCCAAAACTTGGAGGTAAAGATGCTGCCATGGTCTGAAGAGATCAACTGAGGAATGCCGTGCAGAGAGATAATCTGGGAGGTATATAGCTCCGCCAATTGAGCTGCAGTGATAGACTCTTTGATAGGTAGGAAATGAGACACTTTAGTGAGTTTGTCGATGACAACGAATATAGCATCATTACCACGCTTGGACTTTGGAAACCTAGTCCATATCAATGTGGTCAAACTTCCATTCTGAAATGGCAAGAGGTTGGAGGAGACCAGCTGGTCGTTGGTGTTCTGCCTTCACTCTTCTGCAGACATCACATTCATTCACGAACTGAGCAATCTCGCGCTTCATTCGAGTCCACCAATAAGCCTGCTTGAGGTCCTGGTACATCTTCGTACTCCCAGGGTGGATGGAGAGGAGTGAATTGTGAGCCTTGTTCATAATAACTTTACGAAGGTCACCTTTGGGCACAACAATATGATCCTCGAAGAAGAGAGTATCCTTGTCATCAAGGCGATAGCACTTGTACTTGGGTTGACTCTTGGCAATCCCAATCTTCACCTTCTTCACCATAGCATCAAGAAGTTGAGCCTCGCGAATCTGATCTTCCAAAGTAGGAGAGACTTGAAGGTTGGCGAGGAAACCTTGAGGAACAACTTGCAGATTGAGTTTGCGGAAAGCTTCACAAAGCTCGGGTTGGTAAGGCTTGATAATCAGACTGTTGCAGTAAGCCTTCCTGCTCAAAGCATCAGCAATCACATTGGCCTTGCCTGGAGTATACTCGATACTCGGATTATACTCTTGAATCATTTCGACCCAACGAGTCTGCCTGATGTTGAGATTAGGCTGAGTGAAGATGTACTTGAGACTCTTGTGGTCAGTGAAGATGTCCACTTTTCTTCCCAATAAGAGATGTCTCCAAGTCAAAAGAGCATGCACAACTGCCGCCAACTCGAGGTCATGAGTGGGGTAGTTCTTCTTGTTGGGCTTCAACTGGCGAGAGGTATAAGCCACAACTTTCTTCTCTTGCATCAACACTGCACCAAGACCTTGAAGAGAGGCATCGCAGAAGACCTCGAACGGTTTGGATTCATCAGGAGGAGTCAGAACTGGAGGAGTGACCAATTTCTCTTTCAAAGTGTTGAAAGCGATGTCACATTCCGGAGACCAAACGTACTTGACGTGTTTCTGGAGAAGGTTTGAAAGAGGTTTCGTGATCTTTGAAAAGTTCTCAACGAACCTTCGACAGTAGCTTGCGAGACAAAGGAAGCTGCGGAGTTTCTTCACGTTCTGAGGTGGTTCCCAATTCACAATTGCAGACACCTTCTCAGGATTCACCGATATGCCCTTGGCAGAGATGATATGCCCAAGATAGAGAACCTCATCGAGCCAAAACTCGCACTTTGAGAACTTGGCGTAGAACTGATGTTCCCTGAGCTTATCGAGCACGAAACGCAAGTGCTTGGCATGATCTTCCTTGTTCTTCGAAAAGACCAGAATATCGTCGAGATAGACCAAAACGAAGTCATTTGTGTAGGCGTTGAAGATGAAGTTCATCATGCAAGAGAAAGTTGGAGGAGCGTTGACGAGACCAAAAGACATGACAGTGTATTCATATGAACCATAACTTGTTATGAAAGCCGTCTTGGGAATATCTTGCTCACGGATTCGAATCTGGTGATAGCCCATACGGAGATCAAGCTTGGAGAATACTTGAGCACCTTTGAGTTGTTCAAACAGCTCATTGATGTTGGGAAGTGGGTACTTGTTCTTGATAGTCTTCTTGTTCAATGGACGGTAGTCAACACAAAGTCGGTCCGTTCCATCCTTCTTCTTCACAAAAAGAACTCCACAACCCCACGGAGAAGAACTAGGTCGGATGAGACCCATTCACTCTTGAATATCGAGTTGCTTCTTCAGCTCCTTTAGCTCTTCAGGTCCAAGCTTGTAAGGACGTTTGCAAACAGGTTCCGTGCCAGGCTCAAGATCGATGATGAATTCAACTGGCCGGTGCGGAGGCATTCCTGGAAGCTCTTCTGGAAAGACGTCTTGATATTCGCAAACGACTGGAATTTGAGAGATGGCATTCAGTTCACCCTTCTCATTGAGAGAAAAAAGACGGATGGTATCATCACGAGCGGCAAAGACAATTACATCCTTAGACGAATGAGTCAATTGAATCTCCCTGGCAGCACAATCAAGCTGAGCCTTGTGCTTAGAAAGCCAATCCATTCTGAGAATAAGATCAATATCCGAGTTACCAAGGACCATTGGAGAAGAAAGAAACTTGTAGTCGCCCAAAGTGATAGTAACATCTGGAACCTCCAGACTTGCACTCAAACGTTTGCCAGGAGAAATGATATCCATTTGTTTGCCCAAATGAGAAGAAACGAATTCATTCTTGGCAAAAATGGCTTTGACATGAAACAATGCGATGCACCAGTATCAAAAAGTACTTTTGCAGGAACATTGTTAACAGGAAGGTTACCCATGATGACATCTGACGAGTCATCTACCTGAGCTGCATTCATCAAGTTGACCTTGGCGTGCTTGGGGTTATGCTTGACCACAGCTGTACTTGCCGATCTCACAGGAGGAGGAGGAGGGAGACGCCTCTGATTGAAGCATTTGTTGGCATAGTGACCCTTCTGTTGGCACTTGTTGCATGTGACCTCTGAAAGCGGGCGGTGATACGGAGCACTCGATCTTGGAGCTTGAGACGAAGTCTTGTTCTGAAAGCCAGGGTTGGGTGGGTGGGACGATCCACTGCCACCTTTGCTCTTCTGCTGATAAGGCTGACGGAACGGAGGAGGGGGAAGCCAATACTTCTGCTTCTTAACCACTTGAGTTGAGGAAGAAGGAGTAGCATCTCTGACTCGCTTCCTGGAAGCATCGCACTTCAGTTGAGCAGTCTCTTTCTTCAATGCCATGTTGTAAAACTCATCGTACCTCATGGGCTCAAAGAGAACAAGAGCTAGCTGGATTTCTTCTCTGAGACCACCCCTGAACTGGTATATCATGCTCTTCTCGTCAGGGACGTCTTGCTTAGCAAAACGGGTGAGCTTCTGAAACATCTTGTTGTACTCATAGACAGACATAGAGCCTTGCTTCAGGTTGCGGAATTCCTCACGCTTACTTTCAACCACGCTCTGAGGAATATGATGAGCTTTGAAGTCTTGACGGAATTCATCCCAGGTAATCACACGGCCTCCTCTAGAATCTTTGTACTGCTGAAACCATTCTGCAGCTTGGTCTTTGAGTTGGAAGGAAGCGAACTTGACAAAGTCCTCAGGCCTGACGTTACTGCACTCGAAATGCTTGCATAAGTCCACGAGCCAATCATCAACATCAGTTGCCTCAACACAATTGCTGAAGGTCCTTGGATGGTTAGCAAGGAACTGGTTGAGTGTAGCAAAGTGATTATGATTGTTGCCCTGGTTCCCTTGGTTGCGCTCTTGAAGAAGTTGCATGATCAGTTGTGTGTTTGCACTGGTAGCGGCCATCACAGCTTGCCATGCCTCCAGAGGTGGAGGTGGCGGTGGAGGATCAGGATTCGGAGTCGTGCGTGTTGGAGGATCCATCCTGAACAGGTTGACATCCATTAGCATATTGACAGATAAATATTGAAGCTGAACCAAACGGGTTGAAATTGCAACATATAGTCTTCACATCCGAACAGAATGAACGAATGCATTCCAATTGAAATGGTCACATATCCATAAATTGAGAAGCCACTTAGAATTGATGTAGAAGAAAAACAACAACAAGGTACGGAACAAGAACGAATACTCGGTAAGGATCCCCCAATCTCAAACCAAATATCCGTGGAAGAAGAACTAGAGCTACAAGAATTCCCACCTATGAAACTCCCGAACCTTTCCGGTTATGCAATCAAGTGTTGGGGATATAGGGGAAGCATAATATCTCACCCAAATCTAGCAAATCCTACATCCAGCTGTATCCATCCTTCAACACATAACCGAGAAAAACTTCGGAAATCGTCTACCTCAACCTTCGAAAAGCATCCGTTATACAAGTTATGGCAATACTCCCGAACTCCCGCCCCAGTATTGGGTGGCATCGAGGTTATCTCACCAACAACTGCATAAAAGAGATTTTCAATGTCGGCAAAACTAAACTCAGGTATTCCAGAACTGCAACGATAAAATTGTGACGACAACACCTCGGAACTCAACTCCCCGGGACACTGCCACAACCCCTAAATGACAGGAGGCACCAAGAACAATGTTCTCGTCACAAATCGATCGGAACGATTCCAAGATACCCGCGTGATCCTAAAAAAAGTTAGTGAAATTTGAGAAGAGAAGAGTCAAAACTCTACGTCAGGATGCCTTACCAGAGCGATGAAGGGACTGGGGAGTAAAAAGAATTCCTAAGCTCTCCGATATATAATTCCTAAATGACTCAAAACATTTTTCTAGACTCAACAACGCCAGCTAATTCGATCAAGCAGGGGGGCTCCTAAGGTCGGGGAAGGCTCTGATACCAATTTGTAATGCCCTCGATGCGGCTATATCTCCTACGTGTCGAAGCACGACTTAGAGGCATAACCGCATTGAAAGCAATGTCGCAAGTAAGGTAATCTTCACAACAACCCATGTAAAATAGATAATAGGGGAAAAAGGTACATAGTTAGCTTACACTCGTCACATCACACAAATACATAAATAACATTACAATCATCCAATACACTCATGGTCCGACTACGGTACCAAAATAAAAGATCAACCCCAACATGCGACACGGTCCCGATCGCCCCAACTGGGCACCACTACTGATCATCAGGGAAAGACACATAGTAACGACATGAGTCTTCGTCGAACTCCCACTTGAGCTCAAGCGCATCATCTGGAACGGTATCGTCGGTCCCTGCATCTGGTTTGGAAGTAATCTGTGAGTCACGGGGACTTAGCAATCTCGCACCCTCGCGATCAAGACTATTTAAGCTTATAGGTAAGGCAAGGTAATATGTGGAGCTGCAGCAAGCGACTAGCATATATGGTGGCTAACCTATTCGCAAAAGAGAGCGAGAAGAGAAGGCAAAGCACGAACGAAGAACTATAGAACAACCTACGGCAAACATTACTCCAACACCGTGTTCACTTCCCGGACTCCGCCGAGAAGAGACCATCACGGCAACACACTCAATTGATTCATTTTAATAAAGTTAGGTTTCAAGTTATCTACAACCGGACGTTAACAAATTCCCACCTGCCCATAACCACGGGCACGACTTTCGAAAGTTCAAATCCCTGCAGGGGAGTCCCAACTTAGCCCATCACAAGCTCTCACGGTCAACGAAGGATATTCCTTCTCCCGAGACATTCCGATCAGACTCGGTATTCCGGTTCTACAAGACAACTTCGACAATGGTAAAACAAGTCCAGCAACACCGCCCGAATGTGCCGACAAATCCCGATAGGAGCTGCACATATCTCGTTCTCAGGGCACACTCGGATAGGTCAAGCTACGAGTAAAACCAACCCTCGAGTTTCCCCGAGGTGGCCCCGCAGGCTGCCCGGTTCGGACCAACACTCAGAGGAGCACTGGCCTAGGGGGGTTTAAATAAAGATGACCCTCGGGCTCCGGAAACCCAAGGGAAAAAGAGGCTAGGTGGAAAATGGTAAAACCAAGGTTGGGTATTGCTGGAGGAGTTTTATTCAAGGCGAACTGTCAAGGGGTTCCCATTATCACCCAACCGCGTAAGGAACGCAAAATCCGGGAACATAACACCGATATGACGGAAACTAGGCCGGCAAGAGTGGAACAAAACACTAGGCAAAAGGCCGAGCCTTCCACCCTTTACGAAGTATATAGGTGCATTAAGATAAACAAGATAATATGGTGATATCCCAACAATAAACAAAGTTCCAACAAGGAACGATCTCCAATCTTTACCTGCAACTAGCAACGCTATAAGAGGGGCTGAGCAAAGCGGTAACATAGCCTATCAACGGTTTGCTAGGACATGGTGGGTTAGAGGTTTGACATGGCAATTTGGGAGGCATGATAAGCAAGTGGTAGGCATCATAGCATAGGCATAGCAAAAGAGCGAGCATCTAGCAAGCAAAGATAGAAGTGATTTCGAGGGTATGATCATCTTGCCTGCAAAGTAGTCAGAGTTGACTTGATCCTCGTAAGCAAACTCAGTGGGCTCCTCGTTAGCGAACTCATCTCCCGGCTCTACCCAAACAATACAAACAAGCAAAAGGAACACAATCAACCACGTGCAAAGCTCGAACAACATGATGCAAACATGGTATGCTATGCGGGATGCGATATGTGATGCATATGCAAGATTTGACAAAGAATGATTGAACCTGGCCTCAACATGGAAATCCAATAGTGCCACTGGAAAGGTGAGGTGATTTCGGTTGAAATCAATATAAAGATCACCGGAATCAGATGCACGGTTTGGAAATGGCAAGCAAAACAAATATGGCACCGGTCTGCGATAAACAGCAAGTAGCCATCTAAATGCGTCAAGTTAAATATGCTACACCACTCAAACATGACAACACAATACATGGCAGGGATCCACTCATGATGCTTGACAAAAGATGAACAAGGAGCTATGGCTAATTCATCCATTAACAGGTTCAAACAAGCATGGCAAAAGTGCAAATGATAACAGGTTTCACACTTAGTGAAATTAACACAAGTCTGGAATTTAACAACAGGTAGCACACTTTGGAGCATGAAAACTATATGTTACAGGAACTTAACATGACAAAGCAAGGCATGGCATGAAGCTACGCAAAGCACTTAACAAAAGTCCCTTAGTGACCTTGAGCCAAAAGGGATCAGAAAATACAATTGCAAGCATGTGAACATGGCAAAAACATAATCAGGTTACAGACTTAGTGAAAAACTGGAGCATGCAAATCTGTTAACGAGTAGGCATGTTCACGAGATCGATGCACTCACTATAGAGCATGGCATGACAAACTAAGCATACACCCATTAAGAATACATATCATAGAAGTTAGACATGGCAAGAACAACAATATAGCATGCACGGAGCAACAACAACATTCTAGGCAAAATCGCTAACAAGTCAATAATCTGCCAGGATTCACGACATAGAAAAAGTAGAGCTCGATTGACTCAAGCTAGGGTGCTCCATAATTGCAGACAAAGACATGGATGGATAGAGCACCACAATATTAACAAATCATCCTTACTAATCATCCTCAAAAGAGGCACGGATCACTAGGAAACAACATGAACATATGGCATATTGACAAAATCAGGACAAGGACTTAAAGAAATTATAGGTTCCTGAAATCAGCATTAACGAATGCACTACTTTGCAAGCTTGTGCTAGTCACCACACATGTCACAAAAATACATGGTAAGCACCTTTGTAAAGATAGCATGGCATTAACAAAACACATGTAGAACTCAGGAGCATATTATGCACACATTAAACATGGCAAAAATGACAAATAGCTATTTGATGCAGCAGATCTGACAATTATCTCATATAGCCCTTTTTCAACAGCATTTCGGGCATCAAGATGAGCTCAAATGAAAATGATGCAATGAGATGAAATAATGTACTCTCTGAGGCGAACATTTTGATATGCTACACGCTCAAATCGGGGCTACGGATGCAGAGTTACGACATGATGAAGTATGCTAAAAAAATATGCAAAACTAGGACAAAAACGAGGTCAACCCTAATAATCCGAATCTGGATCTGAGGCGCGATTTCCGAGGTTCGACGGGGGGGCTCGCTGGAGTACTGTAGTCGGCCAGAGTGGGAAGGACTTGCCGGATCCGGCGACGGAGAGCTCGCCGGTGGCTGGAGTTGACGGAGGCGGCGACGAGGCGGACGTCGGCGGCGAGGTAGCCGCGGTGGGGGCGGCGAGGAGCGGCCGGCGCGGGACGGAGCTCGGCTCCGGCCGGCGAGGTGCGTGGTGGAGGCGGCCGGCGCACGGGACGACGATGGCGGCGCGGCGAGAGCCTCTCGGGCGCGGGCGGCGCTCGGGAGGAGGAGGCGGGGCCCGGTCGCGGGGGCGGAGAGGCGGGCCTTGGCGGCGGCGGTGGGACGAGTGCCACGTGGCGGCTCGCCAATGCCTGTGGGGCGGCGGCGCGAAACGTCTGCCGCGGACCGGACGTGTCCGGCGCGCGGATGGAGCGGGGCTAGGGTTTGGGGGTGAATTGATCCAGGAATTTTGGGGGAGATGCCTATTTATACATAGGAGGAGCTAGGAGAGTTCAAATGAGGTGCGGTTTTCGGCCACGCGATCGTGATCGAACGCTCTAGATAATGGAGAGGGTTTCGGTGGGTTTTGGGCCAAATTGGAAGGGTGTTGGGCTGCAACACACACGAGGCCTTCTCGGTCCCTCGGTTAACCGTTGGAGTATCAAACGAAGTCCAAATGACACGAAACTTGACAGGCGGTCTAACGGTAGTAAACCAAGGCCGCTTGGCAAGTCTCGGTCCAATCCGGAAATGTTTAACCTCCACACATGAAAAGAGGTAGAAAGGACCATCGGAGGAGATAGGAGCGCCGGAATGCAAAACGGACAACGGGGAAAATGCTCGGATGCATGAGACGGACACGTTTGCAAATGCAATGCACATAATGACATGATATGAGATGCATGACAACGACAACAACACACGAAGACAAAAACCCGAACTCGAGGAAATAAAATAACTTAGCGCCGGAAACGGCAAGAGTTGGGATACATATAAGGTAAATTACATCCGGGGTGTTACAGCTATCTTGGCATTTGGAAGGGGGCTCGGATCTTCAAGAGTTTTAGAGTCTTCGTTAACATCTAGCAATCATTATGGACTTTCTGCGAAAAAATTAGTGTTGTTCTTTGTGGCGGTGACATGGAGACGGAGAATTTTATATTCTTGCAAAGCTGATTATTCGGATATGATGAGTTTATGTTATTGTGTCATGTTGCTACTGTTGGTTTGATTTTTTGGAGAGTTGAAATCTTTTCACAACATTATGGTGAAGTTTTTTTTTTGGTTAGGCGGCCTACACTTCTAGGGAATCATCCGCAGCCTAAGGATGTTCATCGCTCATGGCTTACCATCTTTTGATGGCCGACTCAAAGTGCTTTCAGAAACCTTTATTTGAAATCAAGGTCATGCAGGCAAATGAGTAGCAGTAGCGTTGATCTAGTCTGATTGCAGTCTCTTTACTGAAGTCTTGGTGGTATTTCATCTTGCAAAGTTTGGGAACACGGAGAAGATGTCTCCAAGAAATTTTATTGTAGTTTTTAGTTGTGAGAGTTACTTTATAATTTCTTGGATCTTGGATTAGAAGGAATGTACCCATGAAGGTTCTTAGTATGAATAAAGTTACATGGGCTTTTTCTAAATGCGATGACAATCCACCAATGATTTTTGTATCGTTTCCCCTTCACAAATTGATTTCTGTATTTATTGGTAACGAGACCATGATGACAGAATTTGGCTAAACCAGAGATGGAGTACCTTTGATAACCCCCGGTTAGCATCGACTAAACAAAAAAAAAGACTTTTGGTTAGGGAAATTACCAAATTCCGTAACACAAGTACATGGACTCGTCAAACAACAATAACTTAATAATATTGAAATATAAGTTAACCCTCTTGTACAAATCCATCGACCTGAAAATACTCGCTGGCTGCATTTTCTAAATCTCATTGTGATGTCGATGCTTGTTTTAAAATAACTTCACGCTGAACCATTAATCCCCTCACAAGAAACAAGTTGAACCAATTAAAATATATTGGAGGATGGATTCTAGTCCACGGGACGGGGAGAGTAGGAATCTTCTTGTGTTAGTAGCCAGATATGACCAAGTGTTCACTGTTATTGGCTACTTCCATTAATTAACCTTCATGGTTTAAGTTTGATTATAGAGGTTTTGCAGCAAACTAAGAGTGAAATCGACATTGGACGTGTGTTTGCGCATGTTACCTGGCACGAAGTCCTCTCGTGGTGCAGACTGCCGATTGCACCCCCGGACGGCCAGACCGAGCTCTTCGAATGGTGGCCCGCTTGCACGCTCGCCGCTCCGTCATTCTTCCATAAAGGCTTCGCTTCTTTGGTCATCATAACAGCCTGGGCCATCTGGAAGCACCGGAACAACATCATCTTTGATGGCCTGCAACCTTCCAATGACGACCTCCTAGCTACGATCAAGGACGAGGCTCGACGCTGGGCTAGATCCGGCACCCAAGGATTAGATAGGATCCTCCCTGTAACCTGACCTCTGTACCTTGGGGCTGAGCAACCCCCTCTCTCTGGCTCACCGGTCGCCCTAATGCCGCCTCCCAGTGTACGGCTTTTAGGGTTACCAACAATGTAGTCTCTCCTTCTTCTATCAATGGAATGATACGCCACAGTGCGTATTCGCGAAAAAAAATCGGCATTGGATGGAAGGTAAAGAATGAGCTAAATTAAATGTTGTTTCGATGTGTACATCACGCTTTTGAAATTATAGCCAGAAAGGTCTACCGGAAGTAAATCTCATTTCTGATCTAACAGTTGCATCTGATTGTAACTTTGTAAACAATTCTATCAGTGCCCCGTAAAGAAAAGTAATCAATTCTATCAATATATATTCTTTATCACTTCTTGTAGGTATATCTACACAATGCGTCATTTGTGAAATAAGTTAGATTTCATTATTTTTGGTCCACAAAGTTTACTCATCGTTATCATTCATCCTAATATTTGGATACCATAGATACTAAACATCAAACACATGCCATTACCGTACTCAAGTCGTGGGTTTTGGTATATTTGAGATAAAATCGCAAATGCATGCTCGAACCCTTTTGAGCTAGGTACCCATTAGGTTCTCTTGAACACGGCTTGTTAACCATTAGTCACTAGAGATTGAGCTTCAGAAGGTTAAAAGGAGAGAGGAAATATTGTGTCTTTAATTCTGAATGAGGTTCACCAACCTAGCAGCCATCAAAACCAGACTTGTTTTCAAGATTTGCTTACCTTTTGTTTATAACATAAATCTATATATGTCTTTCACTGCATCCAACTTTTTTTGTGCGAAAATAAACAGTTGTATTATAAAAGTTTACCAGAAGTACAAAGCAACTCACACATAAAACAATTAATTCACGATTTCGAGACCACCGAACGACCACTATTGTCGCCATAACGATCCGCCGACACGCTGTTGTAGCCGCTCCCCTAACAGAGCTGGCTTGACCTTCTCGATGACAGCCGGGAAGTCTTCATGTACGTGCACCTAAGGACCAGGGCCCTGCAGCCGTAGTTGTCGCCATTGAATCCTTACATAGATTTGAAACACATGAAACCAAATCTCCTTACAGAAATCAAAATATTCATTTCAAAAAGTATTCTTTTGGGGCACAAAGGGCTATTTAATCGTGGACAACGAAACCCCGCCCTCTTTTTTCTCAGCGAAAAAAACCTACCTTTGGTCATGCAAGAAATATGTCATCATCAACTTGTGGATTAGTACAATGCAGAAGAAAAAGAACTTATAGATTAGTAGAGTTTATAAAACAAAGAACACATCAATTAATATCATATAGCTCCATGATTGAAAGCCACTGTAACATTCAATGACATGATTTAATCGATAAGAAACTAATGCAGCCTCTTGTCTCATAGACACTTTGATAAGCCAACCTCGCTACGAAATCAAATCCATAAATTTCTTGTAAGCTACATTCTACCCTTTTGCGCCTCACAAAGGGCAAAAATACGACGCATGAATTACAGCAACTATTTTTTTATAAACGCATTGTTTGACGTGATGCAGTTAGGTTTCTACGACACTGAATATATCTTCTGGATATATTTGTAGTTGCAATGAACGATCGATCTAGCTAGAGCATTAAAATTGATTTCTTCAACGGTGCTCGGTTACACGGACTGCATTGAGTCGTCTACAGAACCCGGGAGTTAGTTAATCATATCTGCCAACACCCACAATACCACCAATTTGATGGTTCCCCGTAGGGTGACATACCCCGTGTAGATTCTTCTAGTACGTGAAGTGTTTCCGGCGTAACATATATATTAATCCTGGTTACTGCACTGATAATTGAGCGGCAGCTTATATATTCAGAGAAACCTTTGCGGCCGTCCAGTGGCTGTTCCTTCTTACGTCACACCATCTCAAGTAGGGTGTTATCTTATTGCGTCCAAGTTGTCCTTTTGAATCTGGAAGAATCCGTCGCTCCCAATAGGTCAGACCAAAGCTAATAATTGTGCAGCCAGTTAATTAATCCGGATACTAACAAATTGCATGCGCCAAGCGTGGCCTTCATGTACGAGTGAGGGGGTGTTTGTTTCCCGCGATTTTTTTGTGTAGAGACTAAAAAAAATCTTTTTTAGAGACTTTTTTACCAAACGAGGGGGATTTTTTAGAGACTAAACTAGGCATTTTGGACTAAATGAAGAAGACTCTCAAGGAGAGTCTTTTTTAGACTTTTTGGGACTTTTTCAACAACGCCCCTCTATGCACCCATTGGTCCGTCATCCCATGTTGTTGTTTGATTGTTATTTTTCTATATACTAGGGGCAACATGGTCATTTAATAACCTCTAGCAAGGGACTAGGGACTTTTTAGTCTCTGGAAACAAACAGGGAAGGACTTTTTAGGGACTAGAGACTTTTTAATTAAGACTAGAAAAAGTCCTAGAACTAGAGAACCAAACACCACCTAAACATTTAGTCTGTTTGGCTTCTTCTGCTGGGTGCCTTACAATCTGAAGAAATCGAACAGAGAAACCCTCACTTGTTATACTTTTGGTACTATACCTTGTGCATTATATATTCTCTGATTTTTCACTACTCCCTCTGCATGGAAATATAATTGGCACGGGAATTTAGGTTATCAATATAACTAGTAAAATATACTCTCTCTCCGTCCCATAATATAAGAACGTTTTTTATACTAGTGTAGTGTCAAAAACACTGTTATATTATGAGACGGAGGGAGTACATAGTATGCCACAAAAATATATATTTAGAAAATTCGTTCAACGACAAATTTAAAAAATATTTTTTATGACATACAATGCATTTTCGCTAATGAAATCGAAAATCTATTTCCCCCTCAAAGAAAAACCCTAAAAACCAATACGGATGTAGTATGTTTGTGAAGATATATGGTCGACTTACTTATCAAGAATCACCCTGTCATTTAATTTCATTTACTTCTCTCATTAGCATCGCATTGACATTTGGAAGCACATCTCTAGCTTACTTGTGAACCTTAAAAGGACACTGTTTATGGTACTTCAAGACACCATGTCATGCGTTGTTAAAAGAAAGAGTATTATCATAAACACATACTTGTATGCATAAGTTAGAGTTTAGCTTGGCCTCGATTTCAGAAGTCAACAAACTAGTCAATTTTCGACCAGTCGATCCTAGCATATAGTTGGGCCCTAGAGCCCAGGATTGGGGCATAAAAAATCGACTTCCCAACCTACATAGGCTTTGATAAGTTGGGTCTGGGGGCTGAATAGTATTCGTCCTTTCGAGTTTTCCAACGCGTGAGGAAGAAAAACGACCAACTTTGAAAACTTGTCCTAGCACACATGCGAGTGGGCCGCTGGCCAGCCGCCTCACTACCCTCTGCCCCTCCCCCGTTCCTCTGGTGCCTCTCCTCTCGCCCCTCCTCAAAACTCCTTGCGACCACACCCGTTTCCCCCAATGCGCGACGCCGAGGATGACAAGGACCGTGGTCTCGGGCAGCAGCTCGCTAACCCGAATGACTGCTGCTAGTATCTTTGGACACAGGTAATTCATATTTGTAAAACATAAATATTGGATTGAACATTTCAACTGAACTATTTGTAAATTGGTAAGCATGATCACCCCGTAGGGTTGCGTGGTGTATATATAGCAGGCAAGTCATGGCGTAAAAGTGCTAGACGAACGCATGGATATGTCCGATTATAGGAGATTGAGATACAAGAGGTTTACGTCTGGAAGGGTAGATGATCAGAAGTTAACATGATTC
>NC_057809.1:340532449-340653747 GCF_018294505.1 Triticum aestivum
GAGGAGAATGAAGCACCGGAATGCAAAACGGACAACGGGGAAAATGCTCGAATGCATGAGACGAACACGTATGCAAATGCAATGCACATGATGACATGATATGAGATGCATGACAAAGACAACAACACACGGAGACAAAACCCGAACTCGAGAAAATAAATATAACTTAACGCCGGAAACGGCAAGAGTTGGAGTACAAATAGGGAAAGTTATATCCGGGGCGTTACAGATTGCTCTCCACTCGGTAGGATTTTTTAAACTTAGGCGAGTAGGAGACTGCAGCTAGGCCCCCGAGCGGGAGGATTGCCCTCCACTCGGTAGGATTTTTCAGACTTAGGCGAGTATGGGACTACAACTAAGCCCCCGAGTGGGAGGATTGCTCTCCACTCGGTAGGATTTTTTAAACTTAGGTGAGTCAGGTTCGCGGCTAAGCCACTCACTGGGGGATTTTGAACACACAACTTGACAGGATAACAATCATTAAGGCACCACAAAAAATCTTGTTTTTGATAAGCAAAATGAACGATTCTTATTACAACTCGCCGACCCGAGTGCTTAAGTGTTAAAAGGGCAGAGCGGATCCGCGTTCCAAGCGCGTGGCTCATCTTTCTTGTGTTCCACATTATAAAGGTGATAAGCTCCATTGTGGAGCACCTTGGTGATGATGAAAGGACCTTCCCAAGTAGGAGCAAGCTTGTGAGGTCGTTGCTGATCCACTCAGAGTACCAGGTCTCCTTCTTGAAATGCTCGACCTCTCATGTTTTTGGCATGGAATCGACAGAGGTCTTGGTGATAAATGGTCGACCGGATCAAAGTCATCTCTCTATCTTCTGCCAGGAGGTCAACAACATCTTGCCGAGCTTGCTCTGCTTCGGCTTCTGAGAAAATTCTACTCGGGGCGCGTTGTGGAGCAAGTCACTTGGCAGCACGGCTTCAGCCCCATAGACCATGAAGAAGGGAGTCCGACCGGTCGACTGATTTGGCGTTGTTCTCAATCCCCAAAGGACGAAAGGCAATTCATCTACCCAAGCACCGACTGCATGCTTGAGGTCACGCATAACCGGGGTTTCATCCCTTGGAGGATCAAACCGTTTGCTCTCTCTGCCTGTCCATTCGACTGCGGATGCGCGACAGACGCGTAGTCGACCCGAGTACCCTGGGAAGCGCAGAATGCTCTGAACTCATCAAAATCAAAGTTGGATCCATTATCCGTGATAATACTGTGAGGGACTCCATATCTGAACGTCAGCTCTCTGATAAAACTGATGGCAGTGCTTGAGTCGAGATTTTTGATAGGCTTGGCTTTGATCCACTTAGTGAACTTGTCACTACTACTAGCAAATGAGTGAAACCACTTCTGCCAGTCCTCAGGGGTCCAACCATATCCACCCCCAAACAACAAATGACCAGACGAGTGGAATGGTCTTCAAAGTTGAAGCGGGCTTGTGAGACATGTTGGAGTATAACTAGCAGCCCTCACACTTGTCGACTATTTCTTTTGCCATTTCATTTGCACATGGCCAGTAAAAACCTGCTCGGTATGCTTTTGCCATGATTTTCCGAGAGGACGCATGGTGACCACAGGTCCTCGAGTGGATATCATTGAGGATCATTCAACCTTCCTCTGGGGCAATGCATCGTTGAGCAACTCCAGTCACACTCTCCCTGTACAGTCGACCACCTATCATAGTGAAGGCTTTGGATCGACAAACGATCTGACGGGCCTCATCCTCATCCTATGGAAGTTCTTTTCTGAGAATGTATTCAACATATGGCACTGTCTAGTCTGGGTTGATAACCAAAACCTCCATGATCAGGTCGACCACGGCTGGAATTTCAACCTCAGTCGAGTCGGTGGAACTTTTCGGTTGCGGGGGCTCTTCTGTGAAGGGATCCTCTTGAACTGACGGAGTGTGGAGATGTTCCAAAAAACACATTGCTGGGAATAGACTCGCGCTTGGAACCTATCTTTGCCAAATCATCAGCTGCTTGATTCTTGACTCGGGGTATGTGGTGGAGCTCTAACCCCTCGAACTTCTTTTCCAACTTCCTCACTGCATTGCAATAGCCAGTCATAGCTGGGCTCCTGATATCCCATTCCTTCATCACTTGATTGACCACCAAATCTGAGTCGCCATAAACCATTAGGTGGTGGACGCCGAGTGAAATGTCCATATGCAACCCGTATAGAAGTGCCTCATATTTAGTCTCATTGTTGGAAGAATCAAAGTGAATTTGGAGACCATAAATGAGTTTGTCGCCTTGTGGGGATACCAGGACCACCCCATGTCACACCCTAATTTTCATGCCACAACACTTAAGCTAACAATCATGATAAAATGTGGTTTGACAAAAACTTTTGAGTGTTTTGTACCTTGCCTTGTTTGGACCTTGTCTGTTGTTTGCAAGTGCTCTAAAAATCAAATAAATCCTCCAACTCCTATACTACATCTCCTTGCTCCAAACTCTTGAACCAATGATCATGCCATGTGTATAGAGCAATATAGTATTTTCTTACAAAAATAATTTGGCCAAAAAAGTATTTTCAAAAATTAGTTTTCCAAAACCCCTGAATTAAGGTTTGCACTGCAAGTACTTGATTTGGGGTGTGAAAAATCTTTCAAAAGGTATATTTGAACCCTATTAGATATAGGACTCCCATAAACCACAAAAATATAATTTTAAAAGTTATTTTCCTATTTTATTTAAAAGATTTTTCTTAAGGCCAGAAATGGTCTTTAATAGGGAAAAATTATTTTATTATTTCAAAAATATTTGACAAAAATCATGGAAACTCAATGGACATATATTGTCCATATATAAGAGTTTCAACACATGGTCATGTTCAAAATATTGGTCAAATCCCTCAAAAACCATTTCTGCCCATTTCAAGGATTTGAAATATTTCTACAGGAAATATTCCCCAACAATTCCAAGAAAATTCTAGCATGTCACATATGACATGTTTGATGATCTTGCCAAGTATAATGTCATGGAGAATAGTATAACCCCATGAAATCTCCCCAAAACCATTTCTGTCCATTTTGATTGCCAAACATGTCCAAATATTCTCAAACCTTGTTAACATGCTCAAATGGTCTAATTATTCATCTAGACCAAATGGTACAAGTTGGAGAGAATGTTATCTTGCTCAAAGGGCCCCAAAACCCTTCCTGTTCAGAACCAAATTTGAACAACTCTACATTGGCAACTTTCTCCTTTTGATCTCAACTTTTGTGGACATGTTTATATGACCAAATGAGGCGACTACACCAAGTAGTGCATCAAGGAGAAGTGTTATGCTCAACTGGATCTACACAAGTCCATTTCTGCTCATTTCTAGGGTTTACAAAAGTTGCATTGGCAACTTTGCCCAAATAAGCTCCAAATTGGTGGAAGGCCCTAATTATATGTGTCATTTCACCCTGTGGAGTATCATGGCAATTGGAAATCATTTGCTTGCCAAAACCCTTATCAAACACCTTCTGCCACTTTTCAAAAATCCCCATTTTGACCACTAAAACTATTCTCCTTAAGCTCAACTTTTTACCACAGCCCCTCCTAGTCCCCTTTCACCTCCAGTAACAATGGCAAGTCCACAGCTCCATTATTGGATGGGTACAACCCCACTTTCTCCCTCTGGATAGCCCATTTGCACACTTCTTATTCCTCCCTCCTCACTCCAGTGGCCATCCATGGCATCCAATGCACCACTCCATTTCTTTACTCACTCCTAGACCTGCTAGACACCAAAAGACATGCTCACCATGCATAAAGAATGGCCATGCCGGCCATTTGGGCGCTCTGGAGCGCGCTAGCCGCCCCCGTCCAACCACCTCCGGCTACCTCGGGCCTCCCCCGCGCGCCTGCCGATGCGCCTCCGCGTCCGCAGCACACTACACGGTCGGCCCCCTCCTCTCTCCTCCTCCCCGCGCCTCCGCGCTAGCGAACAGAGGCCGCCCGAGCGTGCCAATGGAGCGGCTCACACGCGCGCGTCTCTAACCTCTCCCCGCTCTCTCCCTTAGCTCCCCTCGGCGTAGTCCACGCCCAGGAACACCCCAGACACGGCGCCAGCTCCTCCTGAGCCCTGCAGCGACGAGCGTGAGCTCGTCGGCGCACAGGTCTATGGGACCTCGCCGCTCGCCTATTTAAAGGCCTCCCCGAGCCCTTCTCTCCTCACCACTCGCTCTCTACACCACGAAACCCTCCCCCTGCACCCCCAGTTCCTCTCTAGAGCCGCCCGAGCTCGAGATCGAGCTCGAGCTCCACCGCTTCGGCTCGTCGGAGTCCGCGAGGTACAGGCCTCCCCCGCTCCTCCTCTGCCCCGATATGAAACTGCCTCCTCCCACTGATCATTTTCCCTCTCTCCCCCGCCTCGTTTGCAGCCGGAGTCGACCGGAACTACCACCACCCGAAGCCTCTCCGCCGTGAGACCTCGTCGCCGGCAAGCCAGGCAACTCCGGTGACGTCCACCACCTCCACCCGAACGGCGACACGATGCTGAGCCCAGCCGTGCCCTCGCCCGACCTCGCCGTGCCCTACATCGTCGCTAGTGAGCTCGCCAGCCGCCTGGACTCGGGGTTAGGGATGACAGGCGGGCCCCGCCTGTCAGCCTCTCCCCTCCATCGCCCCCCTCTCTCTCGCTGACGCTTGGGCCCCGCCCGTCAGGTTTAAACCTGGCGCGCGCGCGTGCACCAGTGCGCTGGGCCGCGTCGCTGGCTGGGCCGCTGCCCTGCGGCTGTTCTGGCCCAGCAGGCACAGAGCCCTTTTCCCTTTTCTTTTTTGAACAATTTGTAAAATCCATACATAGTTCAAATTAACTCCAAATTGGATGATTCAAATTTCTAGTAGTTCCTAAAATCATGCCCTATCACATGGTGCTTTTTGCACATTTTTCTAGCACATTTCCCTTCACACATATTAAATAAATCCTATTTTCTTATTTCTGTGCTGAACTTTAGAAAATCATATAGAGCCCATTTTTGATCCAAATTCCATGATTCAAAATCCTAGATGTCTATAAGTTCAAAACTTAGTTTTTGAACATTTTTAGTAATACTTTCTGTATCACCTCAAATAATGTTCTATTTCTTCATATATAGCCAACTTTGTAAATTCATAGGAAAATCATTTGAACTCCAAATCCAGTGAAACCAACTCCTAGATGCTTCTAAAATCATGGTTTGTTAAATGGGTGCCTTTGCTCATTTTTCCAAATATGTTTCTCTACACTTCTTGCAAATCCATAAACCCCTTGATTCCATCATATCAAAATGTTTAGAAATATCCATTGATCCAATTCCAATGAAATCACTTTGGTCATTCCTCGGCCAGAGGTATCCTAGAAAAGTCAAATCAATATTTTTGGAGCACTTTTATTTCTGCCTTGTTGTGTTGCTTATTATGGTTGCTTTCAACGATAGTTGACGAAGTAGACGAAATACTTGGAGTTGGACCAGAGCTATTTGAAGACCTCGAAGACTTTGTTAAAACAGGCAAGCAGCCCTTTGACCATGTCTATGAAACCCTTTTTATGCATTTCATATAGCACCTTATTATTGTTGCATCGGAATCATGATGAGAGGGTAGCCACTTTGGTGGGTTGCCTTCATTTCCTCCTTGTTGATACTTGCATTGTGCATGACCCTACCTCCTTATGAGGGTTATGCCGGTGGGAATAGATAGGATGCTAAAGTAGTGCTATGCAAAAGGGACGGGAATATGCATAGAGATGGAGACAAAGTATGTTCAAAGGACTTTTCGAAAACCCCGTCGGGTGCCACTTATGCCCGAGGGAGATGATGAGTTGGGTAGCCACTTGATGATGAAGTGGTGTACCGAGGCAAGTGTGTGTGCTGTTTTCAAAATGGATTGGTTTAAGTTGCGACCGTTATTCCAACCTTACATGCGCAACCACTCTACCCTTGTATGGGAAAGGGCATTATTGATTACCTAGGCCGATACTAGCTTGGATCCCGCATTACTAGTGACGGGGGAGAGTTGGTGCTCTCTCTCGGGACGGGGTCGTGCCAGGTAGGGCGGCCAAGAACATTTTTATGGGGCACCGGACACACCGTTGGTACCCCGTGCCAGTGGTATGTGATGAATATGGGAGCGAGGCTCCACAATTTTAAGTTGTGAAATGTTGGGCACGGGGGCTACTACCAATCGAGTGGACTCCATGTTAGTGTCGTCTAGGGAAAGATAGTGATCGGGTGCTTACCCCGGGTACTTGAGGTACCACGGGTCGTGGATGACACGGAAGTTCCCCGGATCTTGTGGGTAAAGTGTGCAACCTCTGCAGAGTGTAAAACTATTCGAATAGCCGTGTCCACGGTCAAGGACAGTTGGGTAACCGCTCTTGGGCTACGTCCACTTGTTTACAAACCAATGTGTGTGTTGGATAAGTGGGAAGAACTACTTGGGTCAAGTCAAGGACTTGACATGATTGAGTTGGGTTGGTGCCCACTCTATTTATGTTGATATCTGTAACCTGTCCTCATGGTTACTTGAATTCTCCTGATGCATGTCTTACACGTTGTTGAACATGTCATTGCACTCAAAACTAGCTTTCCGCAAAAATTTACCTATATCATGCATTGTTGTATCTTGAACCAAAACATGGGATGCTTGCGAGTACATTCAAAGTACTCATTGGCTTGCCACTGGTTATTTTATTGGCCAGGCATGAAAGAACAGGATATGATGAAGAATACTTCGGTGACGAACATGCGAGCTAGGACGCTTCCCAACCAGAATGCCTGTAGGGTTAAGGCAGATGGCATGGGTCCAAGTTATCGACAAAGATTTCCGCTGCAATGTTATAATCAAGACTTGACCATAATGGTCCTACTTGTGTAATACGGTATGTATGGATGTAAGACTCTTGTTATTCAGCTTTTGTGTGTTCAGTGAGCATTGATCTCTGGGATCATTGTACACGTGCATTCGGTGATCACGACTTATGAGTCGGGGTCCCCACACCCCAGCACCAGAACCATTCAGCATCTTGGACCCATCAAAGAACATAATCCAATGTTCTGAATGAACTTGAGTCGATTGTTGTTGTTCACTCCACTCGGCGAGAAAATCTGCTATTGCTTGGGACTTGATTGCTTTCTTTGCCTCAAACTTGATATCTAACGGAAGGAGTTCAATTGCCCACTTCACCACTCGACCAGTTGCATCTCCGTTGTTCAAAATTTCTGATAATGGAGCATGACTGACAACTGAAATCGAGTGATCTGAGAAGTAATGTGCAACTTTCTTTATCATCAGATAAATCCCATAAACCAACTTTTGATAATGAGGGTATCTCTGCTTGGACGGGGTTAAGACTTCAGAAATATAATATACTGGGCGCTGAGCTTTGAAGGCTTTGCCTTATTCTTCCCGCTCTACCGTGATCACCATACTGACAACTTGTCCAGTGGCTACGGTATAAAGAAGTAAAGGCTCTTTGCGGATTGGAGCAACAAGCACCGACTGGGTGGAAAGCAGGGTTTTGAGTTCTGCAAACGCTGCATCAACTTCAGGAGTCCACTCAAACTTGTTAGACTTCTTCATCAGTCGGTAAAGAGGCAATTCCTTTTCACCGAGATAAGAAATGAATCGGCTCAATGCGGCCAGACAACCGGTAAGTTTCTGCACATCATGCACACGCACAGGGTGTTTCATTCGGAGAATTGCACCAACTTTTTCTGGGTTTGCATCGATCCCTCATTCGGAAACGAGAAAACCAAGTAACTTTCCTCCTAGGACTCCGAATGTGCACTTTGATGGGTTAAGCTTGATATCATATCTTCTCAGATTGGCAAAGGTTTCAGCGAAGTCAGTCAGTTGGTCGGAACCCTTACATGACTTGACCATGATGTCATCCATGTATGCTTCCACATTCCGACTGATTTGAGTGAGCAGACACTTCTGAATCATGTGCATGAATGTGACACCAGCATTCTGGAGACCAAAGGGCATGGTAACATAGCAAAAGCACACAAATGGGGTGATAAAGGCTGTTTTTATTTCATCTGGACCATACAGTCAGATATGATGGTACCCGGAATAAGCGTCCAGAAAGGACAAACGCTCGCATCCTACAGTTAAGTTAACAATTTGATCGATGTGGGGCAGAGGGAAATGATCTTTTGGGCAGGCTTGATTGATATGTTTGAAGTCGATGCACATGCAAAGTGAATCGTACTTTTTGGGGACCATGACAACATTGGCAAGCCACTCGGAGTGGTATATCTCGCGGATGAACTCAGCTACCAGAAGCTGAGCCACCTCCTTGCCAATTGCTTTCCTCTTCTCCATGGTGGACCGACGGAGATGCTCTTTGATAGGTTTTGCTTTTGGATCGACTCACAAACGATGCCCAACCAGTCCCCTGGGTACACCTGGCATGTCAGAAGGTTTCCATGCAAAGATGTCCCAGTTCTCATGGAGGAACTGGATGAGTGCTTATTCCTATTTGCTGTCGAGTGTTGTTGAAATATGAGTCGGAGCAGCATTAGGATCGGTCGGGTGAACGTGAAGTTGTTTCGTTTCACCGGACGACTGAAATGAAGATTCTGAAGCGGTCTTCTTAGCATGCAACAAATCACCCGGATCTGCGTTCTTCTAGTACTCTTGCATTTCTACTGCTGCCATCTGTTCATCAGAAATCTTTGAGCCTATCTGGAAACATTCCTCTGCCCTCTGCCGATTCCCAGTGATCGTAATCACGCCTTTGGGCCTAGGCATCTTCAGCTTGAGGTATACATAACATGGTCGAGGCATGAAGCGAGCATACACAGGTATGCCAAAATAGCATGATAAGCACTGTGGAAATCCACAACTTCAGATGTCAACTTTTCCTTGCGGTAGTTCTTCCAATTGCCGAGAACCACGTCCAGAGTGATCTGGCCAAGTGAATCAGCTTTTTTCCCAGGGATGACACCGTGGAAGCGCATATTGCTTTCACTGAGCTTGGACATCGGGATGCCCATCTCTCGGAGGGTCTCAGCATACAGAATGTTCAAACCACTGCTACCATCCATGAGGACTTTGGTCAATCGGGTGCCTCCGACGACCAGATCAACCACCAACGCTTGTTGCCCTGGGGTAGCAACGCGTGCCGGATGATCTGACTGGTTGAATGTAATGAGAGTCTTCGACCACTTCAAATATGTTGGCATTGCCGGAGCAACCATGTTCACTTCTCTATTAATGACTTTCAATCGACTTTTACTCTCAACGTCAGTGAAAATCATCAAAGTGACATTGATGTTGGGGAAACCATCATCTTCCTCTTTGTCTTCATCCTTATCGGACTCTTTCTCTTTCTCTTTGGACCGACCCTGTCAGAATTGCTGAATAAGGAGTCGACATTGTCGAGTGGTAGCTTGGGATAAATTAGGTTTCCTTCTTCATCCACTTTGGTGTGTATATGACATGGCAGATCCAACACATCATTCCCTGCTGAATCCTTCACCTTTTTGGGGACCCATGGTCCTTTTGGTTTTCCCTTGAATTTTCCTTGAGTCACTGCTACGGCTTCACCAGGAGTAGCGGGTTCGGCCTTGCGCTTCTGTTTCCTATTGGAATTACCTCCCCCGGCTTCTTGGGCGACTAGTTTGTTCTTGCCACTGCGGAGTCGGTATTCTTCTTTACCGTTGGCATACCGAGTGGCTATTTCCATCATTCGGGTCAGAGTCATATCTCATGTCCGACCGAATTTCAGGTTCAGCTCCCGGTACCGAGCCCCCTCCTTGAAGGCGCAGACTGCTTGGTGCGGTGACACGTTTTCCATTGTGTGATGCAAAGTGGTCCACCTCTGGATGTAATCTCTCAGCGTCCCATTCGGCTTCTGAACACAATGTTGCAATTCTGTCAGTCCGGCAGGTCGTTTGCAAGTGCCTTCAAACGTTCGGACAAACACTCAGGCCAACTCCTCCCAACTGAATATGCTACCAGGAGCCAACTGATTCAACCAAGCCCTGGCCAACCCTTCCAACATCAAAGGAAGGTGTTTCACGGCTACCTCATCATTACCACCGCTAATCTGCACAGCCACTCGGTAATCCTCTAACCAGGTGTCAGGTTTGGATTCACCGGAAAACTTACTTACCCCAGTCGCCAACCTGAAGTTGGGAGGGATCTCTGCGGCTCTGATGGCACTGCTAAAACACTCAGGCCCTGATACATGCACTCAACTGCTCGCTGGTCGATCTCTATCTTGTCCTTCTCTGTGAGCTCTGTTCCGGTCGACCAGACCTTGTACCAAAATTGATCTTGCATCAAATCCAGGTTCCCTGGGGTCGACTGGATGCCTTCGCTCGTCACCATAAGGACGCCTGTCGTCGGGTCGCCGCGGTGCATACGACCCGCCTCGCAGAGGGGGCGTTGACACTCAAGGACGGTCCTCACGGCTGACCCGATGATCATATTGCTCATAATTCCGGCCCACGAACTGCTCTTGATGGTGTCCATGACCCTCACGCTGCGGAGGCGATCTTGGGATGTGAGCTGACTGGACAGTGTCCGCAACCACAAATCTGCTACGGATCCTATTGCATGACTGGGAAACTGCTGTGTTTTGCTCTCCCGCTGCACAGAGCAGCGCTCTAGTCTGCATCAAACCTCTTCCAGCCTCTGATTGGCACGACTGGATTGACTCTGCTATACGGGCTATAGCAGTAAGATTCTGAATTGGGGTATGATATACCTGATGCTCGGGAGGAGACAACTGCCGCTGTCGTCGACTGGATTTAGGGACCAGCCGTCGGGAGCGGTCGTCGAGTGAACGCTGGAGATTTTCCGGTCGTGCGCGCTCAGCCAAAGTGGCCAGGCGCGCAGTCTCCAAGGCCCGAGCCTTGGAGGTTTCCTCGATGATGGGAGTGTGGAGTGCCTCAGAATTGCGACGATGCAGCTCCTCTCACTACAGTGAAGTAAGGGCTTGAGGACGATATTCTTCGTGAACGTGTGATGGATCACCACCGCCATCGCCGCCATCACTACGGCGGAAACCAGGCGGGCTACACGGTGTGTCGACCATTAGAACTTCCGCCGCAGGGTCGCCGCTGTCACACTCGGACAGGGTCTCGATAGAGCCAGTCGACAGGTCGAACAACCCCTAGAGAGATTCATCAGGCTCGATTGCCGCGACTTGATGGGTGGCCGACCGGTGAGCCACTGCATCCTTGATCCACTGCTGAAGCCGCGGTCGTCCGGATCACTTGCGGCATCGAGCGGCAAAGAGTGAAGACGTTGCGGGAACCGACCGATAGACGGCTGTCGCGGAAGGATGCCGTGGGTGCATGCTCGAAAGTGGGTCGCTCCGCGGATGGGGAGCGCCTCGACGTCGAGGGGAGCTTCCTGAAGCCAAGTGGAGTCGTCAGCAATGAAACGAGCGCACCGAGACGGATCTTGTGGCCCTCAGCCAAACCTCCGCCAGAAACCATGATGATAGGACTCGGAGAAATCGCAACCTCAGCGGAAGTCGCTAAGACACCTGCCCCACTGTGGGCGCCAACTGTCGTGGTTCTAAGTCTAATAGTAGATTAGGGGGTACATAAGAGGAGGCAATATCCTAGCTACGATGAAGTTGTGCACGCAAGATTTACAAGTTTAGGTCCTTTGCGGAGGAAGTAACAGCCCTACGTCTCAGCGCCCTGAGGCGGCCGACTGGATTATGCGTGAAGTTACAAGGGGTGCGGACCCTTGTCTCAGTGGTGGAGGGTGGCTTATATAGAGTGCGCCAAGACCCCAACCAGCCCACGTTACAAGGAGTTCAATGTACATAAAGGTGAGGCATTACTGGTAACGGCAGCAATAAAGTCATAGAAATGACCATTAACACTACGGAGTGAACGCCTGACCATTGCCATCCTGAGTGACTTTAGATCTTTTGTACTCCGAGTGGTTTCTTGTACAGTCGAGTGATGGTGTACTGGTCGAATGGAATTGGGCTATCCGAGTGGAGTTGTTGGTCGAGTGGGTTGCACTCTGAGGTGATTCCAGTCGGTGGAAATTACTGTGCTTTGAATGAAGCTGATCTTTGGGTAGTGTCCTTGGGAAGGGCATCTAGGTCAGGCCCATTACCCTACCCTAGGTTCATGTCATCGACAAGCGGTCAAAGTTATCTTTACTTACCTATGAGGACTAAGGAAATATTTCTCGGTTATGGAGGTGATAAAGAGTTTGTCGTAAAGAGTTATGTCAATGCAAGCTTTTACACCGATCCAGATGACTCTGAGTCTCAATCTGGATACATATTGAAAGTGGGAGCAATTAGCTAGAGTAGCTCCATGCAGAGCATTGTAGACAAACAAATTTGCAAAATACATACAGATCTGAATGTGGCAGACCCATTGACTAAACCACTCTCACAAGCAAAACATGATCACACCTTAATACTCTTTGGGTGTTAATCACATGGCGATGTGAACTAGATTACTAACTCTAGTAAACCCTTTGGATGTTGGTCACATGGAGATGTGAACACCCGGTGTTAATGACATGGTGATGTGAACTATTGGTGTTAATCACATGGCGCTAGATTATTGACTCTAGTGCAAGTGGGAGACTGAAGGAAATATGCCCTAGAGGCAATAATAAAGTTGTTATTTTATATTTCCTTATATCATGATAAATGTTTATTATTCATGCTAGAATTGTATTAACCAGAAACTTGATACATGTGTGCATACATAGACGAAACACTGTGTCCCTAGTAAGCATCTACTAGACTAGCTCATTAATCAAAGATGGTTAAGTTTCCTAACCATAAACATGAGTTGTCATTTGATGAGCAGGATCACATCATTAGGAGAATGATGTGATGGACAAGACCCATCCGTTAGCTTAGCACATTGATCGTTCAGTTTTATTGCTATTGCTTTCTTCATGTGAAATACATATTCCTTCGACTATGAGATTATGCAACTCCCGGATACCGGAGGAATATAAACATCACAACGTAATTGAGTGATTATAAAGATGCTCTACAGGTATCTCCGAAGGTGTTTGTTGGGTTGGCATAGATCGAGATTAGGATTTGTCACTCCGAGTATCGGAGAGGTATCTCTAGGCCCTCTCGGTAATACACATCATAAGAAGCCTTGCAAGCAATGTGACTAATGAGTTAGTTGCGAGCTAATGTATTACAGAATGTGTAGAGAGACTTGTCGGTAACAAGATTGAACTAGGTATTAAGATACCGACGATCGAATCTCGGGCAAGTAACATACCAATGACAAAGGGAATAACATACATTGTCCTAACGGTTCGGCTAATAAAGATCTTCGTAGAATCTGTAGGAGCCAATATGAGCATCCAGGTTCTGCTATTGGTTATTGATCGGAGAGGTGTCTCGGTCATGTCTACATAGTTCTCGAACCCGTAGGGTCCGCATGCTTAACGTTCGATGACGATTTTGTATTATAAGAATTATGTGATTTGGTGACCGAATGTTGTTCGGAGTCCCGGATGTGATCACGGGCATGATGAGGAGTCTCGAAATGGTCGAGAGGTAAATATGGATATACATGACGATAGTATTCGGACACCGAAAGTGTTCCGGAGGGTATCGGGTACATATCGGGTCACCGGAAGGGGTTCCGGGCACCCCCGGCAAACATATGGGCCTTATGGGCCAAGTGAGGGACAAACCAGCCATATGGGGCTGGTGCACCCCCATATAGGCCTAAATAGGAGGAGAAGGAAAGAGGGGAAGAGAGAAGGAAGGGGAGGGATTCGGCCTCCCCCTTCCTTCCCTCCCCCCTCCTTCCTTCCCCCTCCAGAACTTATGGAAGGGGAGGCCGAATTGGGGATGCACCCAAGTAGGATTCCTCCTACTTGGGGCGCCCCCTTGGCTGCCTCTCCTCCCCTCCAACCTATATATATGTGTGGGAGGGGCACTGCTAGAACAAACAACAGCAATTATTTGCCGTGTTGCGACGCCCCCCTCCACAGTTTACGCCTCCGGTCATATCTTCGTAGTGCTTAGGCAAAGCCCTGCGCGGATCACTTCACCATCACCATCACCGCGCCGTCATGCTAGCGGAACTCATCTACTTCCTTGACACTTTGCTGGATCAAGAGTTCGAGGGACGTCACTACGATGCCCCGATTCAATCGTACACAAATCATACACGCAAACGTGTACGATCAAGATCATGGACTCACAGGAAGATATCACAACACAACTCTAAAAATAAATAAGTCATACAAGCATCATAATACAAGCTAGGGGCCTCGAAGGCTCGAATACAAGTGCTCGATCATAGACGAGTCAGCAGAAGCAACCATATCTGAGTACATACATAAGTTAAACAAGTTTGCCTTAAGAAGGCTAGCACAAACTGGGATACAGATCGAAAGAGGCGCAGGCCTCCTCCCTGGGATCCTCCTAAACTACTCCTGGTCGTCGGCGGCGGCCTGCACGTAGTAGTAGCACTACTACAGGATGCTGCTAATGCAGCTGTTCGGGATATTACTACTGGGCGTAAACCGGCCTATCTGGGCAGGGTTAACTTCGTCAGTAGTTAAGTATGTTAAAACCCAAGAAGACAGAGGAGGGCTCAAGGCCCATGGTCGGTTCAAGGCCTGTAGCCGTAAACCGGCGTTAGTAATTAACTTGTATTGTAAGTTAGGAATAAGTAGAGACCAAACCGGACACATCTATGAGCCGGTATTGGGACTCCGTAAGCCGACGGGAGTCACCCGTGTATATAAGGGGACGACCCGGCGGCGGTTCAAGGACAACAGACAACAACTCGAGACATAGGCGAAGCTTGTTTGCTCCCTAGTCATTGAAACCCCATCAATTCCATCACAACTAGACATAGGCTTTTACCTTCATTGAAGGGGCCGAACTAGTATAAACTCTCTTGCGTCCCTGTGTCCGCTTTAACCCCTTCAAGCTAACCCGTCGCGATGGCTCCACGACTAAGTCCTTTCTCTAGGACATCTGCCGTGACAAAACCACGACAGTTGGCGCCCACCGTGGGGCAATCGCATGATGGTTTCCGGTTCTTGGAGGGCCACTTTGAAGGACTCGAGGGCTACACTGTAGGCCGGATGACTAAGAGTCGTCGCGGCAAGCTCTACATCGACAATGCAGGCTGGGGCCTCGAGGCCGGCTCAATTGAGTACGGGTACCGGGTCCCCTTTGGTAGCATTCACGTTTTCATTGGCAAGATCGGTGAACCGGGCCCTGAGCCGGACATCTGCACCGACCTCGTCGAGATGGCTCAGCGTGCGCAATCCGCCCGGGTTAAACCGGCCATGAAGCGTGCCTTCATGGGAGTCATCCATGGAGGAAGTTATGAGGACGGATCGGAATTTCGCGGCCCGACCGTCGTTTGTTCCGGTGATGAATCTTCGACCGGAGAAACCGAATCTCTTTAGCAGCTACAAGATGGCCGGATTGGGAGCTATTCCGATGGCGATAGTATTCCGGACCCCTCTGATCTGCCCAACCGGGTTGGAATATTCATGGCCGGAACACAAGCAGCGCTTCATTCTTTGACAGCTGCGGCAACGATCTCCGGTTCAGCAGCGGCGATGGCTGCCGGGGCAGGAGGCCCTGTGCGCCCGCCGGCTCAGGTTCTGTCAGAACTATTTGATGCGTTGGCTGTGCTTATGGCGGAAATTAATCTGCTGGATCAGGACATTCACAACGCGGAGATTGCAAAGGTAAAGGAACAGATCACCCAGGCCAAGGCGGATCTGGCGGCTGAGGACACCAGGATGGCCATAGAGCGGGCCGCTTTAGACACACAGGCATACAGGCTTATGTTGGACCAGAGCGCGTTGCATGAAGTCATGAGGAGGAAGCACCGATCCCGCTTACCTCCAGTGTTCGAGGCCAGAGACCTTTTCAACACTCCAGGACCAAGAGCCGGCAATCCGCTGGAGGGAAACCGGGCAGAAGCCCCTGGGACCGGTGCACCGGTTCAGCCTCGTCAGATGGACCTGCCTCGTCAAAACACCGTTATACCTCAGGCTGATTTAACACCTCCGGGTCACTACTCCAACCCAATGGACAATCTTGTTGCCGCTGCTGCACAGCTGGAGGCCATTCCAATTGAAGGTGACTCGCCGCAAGCAGTAGAGACGCGACGGGTCAAGGAACTTCTGAGGACAGCTTTGGCCCAACAAGAAGCGTACTCTTACAGCCGCGACCGGATCCACTCGACCCCCGTCCAAGCCGGAGCTATAGCAGACATATGGATGAACCAGCAGTGTCGAGTAATGAACGACGTGGGGCACCCCGTGACAACAACCTGGCGGGTGGTGCTGATAACGCTCAGGGAGTGGTGGACCGGGCCCGCACGCGCAGGGAGGCCGAGTTAGCCACACAACATCAGGCTTGGCAGCTCACGCTGGTTCATCCAACTAGCTTGACTGAACCTGGTGTTACTTCTAGTTCTTTGGGGGTGCCTTGCCTTATCCCCGCTTTACGCAACGTGCACCTGCCCAAGGATTTCAAAGGCCCGCGCAAGGTACCAAATTACACGGCGGATCAACCTCCAGAAACATGGATGGAGAGCTATGAGATGGCCATGGAGATGCTTGATGTGGATGACGCGGCGTGTGAGAAATACTTCACCATGATGCTTGAAGGAACGGCCCGTACTTGGTTAAAAAGCTTGCCGGCTAATTCTATCAGTTCATGGGCCCAATTACGAGCCCGGTTTATCAGCAATTTCAAGGATACCTGTAAACAGCCTATGTCGATAGTGGACTTAGCTGCATGAGTCCAGGAGGAAGGAGAATAAACGACTCATTGGGTGCGCCGGGTTTCACAAGTGTTGCACTCATCAGACCGCATCAACGCTGACACCACAGTATTAACCCTAGAAGGCAACTGCCGGTTTGGGCCCCTGAAGCTGAAGTTGGGACGGATGAAGCGTCATTGCACTGACATGGGGACCCTCATGGCCGCTTTGGTGAAATATGTTGATTCTGATAGTACCAAGGATCCCGAATCTGAGGATGACAAGATAGGGAAGGGAAAGAGGAACAACAACTCCAAGGGTGAGCAGCATCACTGGGCAGGCAACAGTGGTGGAGGCAAGCGTAAAGCGGATGGTAACATGGACTTTGTGGCTAATACCAACGCACAGGACAATGGCTAGCGACGCAAGGGTAGACCGAAAAATCGTAATGGAGCACCCAACCCTAACCCAAACCGCCTAAATTATCTGCTAAGCCAACCCTGTCCAAGACATGGGACGAAGGAGGCGCCAGCAAACCACCTTTGGAAGGATTGCCTTATTATGCAGGAGTTCAAGAATTCTAATAATTTCCGGTATGATCATGAATCTGGCGGTGGCTCAGGATCCGGGCCGGGTTACGGTGGAGGAAGTTCCTGTTCAGGATTCAATGGTAATCCGGGCGGACATAATGGTCAAAATAGTCAGAATAACCAGGGTGGTTACAACCAACAGCAGCAACAGTCAGGTTACCAAATCAACCCAAAGCAGTTGAGTAGTGGCCAGTACCATGTCTTCACCACAAGCTTGGACAAGCGAGACCGGAAGGTTCAGAGGCGGACGGTCAACTTTGTTGAACCGGCCATACCCCATTATCTACGTTGGTCGGAACAACCAATCATATGGAGCAGAGAGGATCACCCTCCCCAGGTCGATAATCCGGGTCAGTTGGCTTTAGTGGTGGCGCCTCAGGTGGGAGGCTATAAGTTCACCAAGGTGCTCATGGACGGAGGGAGCAGCATTAACATCCTGTATTATGAGACCTTCCGTCGTATGGGACTAACAGATAAAAATCTCAAACCGTCTAATACAGTGTTCCACGGCGTAGTGCCAGGCAGATCAGCGTATCCCGTTGGTAAGATAGCTCTGGAAGTGGCCTTTGGGGATGACCATGATTCCAGGTCAGAGACATTGACGTTTGAAGTGGTGAAAATCCAGAGTCCATATCACGCCCTGTTTGGGCGACCGGCATACGCCAAGTTTATGGCACGACCCTGTTATGTGTATTTGTAGCTCAAAATGCCGGGTCACAGGGGGACAATAACGGTTTACGGAAGCCGCAAAATCACTTTGGAATGCGAGGAAGGAGATGCGGCTTATGCAGAGTCGGCTTGTGCCACCGAGGAGTTGAAGTACTATAAAGACAATGTTGATCCGGCGGACATGACTCCGTTGAAGAAGCCAACTACGGAGCATGATCCGACCCTGAAGTTCAAATCGGCAGCAGAAACTAAGCTTGTTGACTTTGTACCTGGCGATTCGTCCAAGCAGTTCAGCATCAGTGCTAACTTGGATCCGAAATAGGAAAGCGCGCTCATCAAGTTCATCCGTGAGAATCGGGACATTTTTGCATGGAAGCCCTCTGACATGCCAGGTGTACCGAGGCAACTCGCTGAGCACACACTTAATGTGGATCCTAAATATAAACCGGTGAAACAGTTCCTCCGCCGGTTTAACGAAGAAAGACGCAAGGCGATTGGAGAAGAGGTAGCCAGGCTCTTAGCAGCTGACTTTATTGTTGATGTTTTTCACCCGGAGTGGCTTGCCAATCCGGTGCTGGTCCTCAAGAAAAACAGCACCTGGCGCATGTGTGTGGATTACACAGATCTTAATAAGGCTTGTTCAGCAGATCCTTTTGCCCTCCCCCGTATTGATCAAATTATTGATGCTACGGCGGGTTGTGAGCGTTTATGTTTTTTGGATGCGTATTCTAGCTATCATCAGATCAAAATGGCAGTTAAGGATGACATCATTTATAACTCCCTTTGGAGCCTTCTGCTATGTGTATATGCCCTTCGGGCTCAAGAGTGCCCAGGCAACTTACCAACGGTGTGTACAAAATTGTCTTCACAAGCAGATTGGCCGTAATGTACATGCTTACGTGGATGATATCGTGGTTAAGTCCAGGGAGAAGGAGACTCTGATTGATGATTTGAAGGAAACCTTTGATAACCTGAGAACATACAAGATGATGCTTAATCCGGACAAGTGTGTCTTTGGTGTACCGGCGGGCAAGCTATTGGGTTTTCTGGTGTCCAACAGGGGAATTGAGGCTAATCCGGAGAAGATCACGACTATCACCTCCCTGGCTAAACCGAAGTGTATCAACGATGTTCAATGCCTGGCAGGCCGGATTGCCGCACTAAGCCGGTTTATCAGTCGCCTTGGTGAGAAGGCAATCCCTTTGTATCAGATGTTGAAAAAGACGGATCAGTTTGTCTGGAGTTCTGCTGCTGATGAAGCATTTGAGGACTTAAAGCGGCAATTGGCCAATCCGCCTGTGCTCGCCGCTCCCATTGACAAGGAGCCGTTACTGCTATATGTTGCTGCTAATGCTCGGGCGGTCAGCGTGGCTATTGTGGTGGAGCGAAAGGAGGCAGGTAAGGAGCATCCGGTTCAACGTCTGGTCTATTATATCAGCGAGGTGCTCATTGAGTCCAAGCAAAGGTATCCGCATTGGCAGAAGCTGGTGTATGGAGTTTTTATGACAAGCCGGAAGCTTAAACAATATTTCTAAGGGCACCCAATTACGGTGGTCAGTTCTGCTCCTTTGGGAGATATCATCCAGAACCGGGAAGCAACTGGCCGGATTGCAAAGTGGGCCATGGAGCTGGGGCCGTACGGTTTGAAGTATGTGCCTCGGACAACGGTTAAGTCTCAAGCAATTTTTGATTTCATCAATGATTGGACGGAAATGCATGCACCTGAAGAAAAGCCGGATCACACGTATTGGACCATCCATTTTGACGGATCCAGGCAGTTGGAAGGCTCGGGGGCTGGAGTCGTATTAACTTCCCCACGAGGTGATAAGTTTTGTTATGTTCTCCGCTTAATGTTCCCTTGTACTAACAATGCAGCTGAGTATGAAGCCTTGCTCCATGGTCTCCGGATGGCTAAGGAGATGAATCTAAGTCGAGTTAAGTGCTTCGGTGACTCGGACCTTGTGGCTCAGCAAGTGTCTGGCACTTGGGACTCCAAGGACCCACTCATGGCAGCGTATCGTCGGGAGGTGGATACTGTTGCAGGTTATTTCAAAGGCTATCAGGTGGACCACGTGGACCGGCGGAAAAATGAAGCGGCGGACGCTTTAAGCCGGCTGGGCTCTCAGCGCAAACCGGTCCCGCCCAATGTTTTTCTGGATGTGCTGCACAACCCGTCGGTCAAGATCCCTGGTGAAGAGGACTTGGCTATTCCTGATCCGGAGGCTCAATTGGTGGCAGCTCTTCATGTTATTCCGGATTGGACGCTTCCTTACCTGGCGTACAAGAACCGGGGCGAGTTGCCAGAGGATGAGATTCTGGCCCGGCAGATAATCCGGCGATCCAAGTCCATGGCTATCATCAACGGCGAGTTGCATCATTGCAATGTATCAGGAGCTTTTCAACGCTGCATATCTCCTGAGGAAGGCCGTGAAATTTCGCGTGAGATACACGAAGGAGATTGTGGTCACCATGCCGGTTAAAAGTCTCTGGTGGCTAAAGCGTTTCGCCATGGCTTCTATTGGTTAACTGCTCATGCTGATGCGGAGGATCTGGTCAGACGATGTGATGGTTGCCAAAGGTTTTCAAGACGTGCTCATCTACCGGCTCAAGAATTGAGAATGATTCCAATTACTTGGCTGTTTGCGACTTGGGGGCTGGATATGGTTGGGCCTTTCAAAAGGTCCAAAGATAAGAAGACCCACCTCCTGGTGGCGGTTGACAAGTTTACAAAGTGGGTGGAGGCAGAACCTGTTAGCAAGTGTGACGCGGCCATGGCGGTTTAGTTCATTAAAAAAGTGATTTTCCGGTTTGGCTTTCCACACAGTATCATCACAGATAATGGTACCAATTTGTCCAAAGGTGCTATGAAGGAGTTCTGCGAACGGGAGCACATCCGGCTCGACGTTTCATCAGTGGCACATCCATAGTCCAATGGTCAAGCAGAAAGAGCTAATCAAGAGATGTTGAGAGGCATCAAGCCCCGGCTCATGGTTCCTTTGCAGAGAACGCCGGGTTGTTGGGTAGAAGAATTACCATCTGTGTTATGGAGCATCAATACAACGCCCAATAGATCAACATGATACACACCGTTCTTCATGGTTTATGGAGCGGAGGCGGTTCTCCCCAGTGATATCCGTCATGATTCACCTCGTGTAACGGCTTATATTGAAGCGGACAACAAGACAACACGACAAGATGCTTTGGACCGGTTGGATGAAGAGCGTGATATCGCAGCCGCCCGATCAGCGATTTACCAGCAGGATCTTCGTCGTTATCACAGTCGCCAAGTCAGAACCAGAACCTTTCAGGAAGGAGATTTGGTGCTTCGGCTCATCCAAGATCAGACTGATATGCATAAGTTATCCCCACCTTGGGAGGGGCCTTTCATGGTCAGCAAGAATCTGCACAACGGGTCATACTATCTGATCGATATTCGAGAACATAAGGACTCACGTACATCAGAGGAGGAGACCAACAAGCCGTGGAACATAGCTCATCTTCGGCCTTATTATACCTGAGCCATTGGTTCTACTTATGTGCATATTACAAATGATGTATATATTAACTATAATAAACCGGAACCTCAGCTAAAGCGGGGTATCTGTTCTTTTACATCATGTGTGGTTACACGGAGTTGTTCTAAAGCGGCTTCCGGTTTACCCCTTGAGTTCGCTTTGCTAAAAGCAT
This sequence comes from Triticum aestivum, assembly GCF_018294505.1. Lineage (NCBI taxonomy): Eukaryota > Viridiplantae > Streptophyta > Magnoliopsida > Poales > Poaceae > Triticum > Triticum aestivum. Next base: position 340,554,099 of record NC_057809.1, read on the forward strand.
CGTGTTATATCACTTGGAGGATTGGTCGTGTCCGAACCAATACCATGCCTCTTGATAGGCGAGAGCCACCAGATCACTTGGGGACTTGGTCATGTCTGAACCAGTCATGCCTCTTGATCGGCTTAAGGCCACAGAATCACTTGGGGGCTTGGTCGAACCCGAACCATGACCATGCCACTTGATTGGCATAATGCCACGGTTTCACTCGGGGACCTGGCTGATTAGAACCATAGTTACACCTAACGGGAGCTTGGTCGTGTTCGGCCATGGTAACACCATCTGATCAGCTCAAATAAACCTTTTTTTGCAACGTTTTGTCATTGCACTTGATTTACACTTTTCTTTGAAGGTTTTTTTCTTTTTATTGCGTTTTTTAAACCGACAAAGTTTTTTAACAAATCAATTGACGGAACACAGTTCACGTCAATCCGGAGACTATTTGCCCGGTTTGATCCTTGTTGTTAACATCCTCTTATGGAGTAACACGGTGTTTATTATAATCCGGCACGATTTACATGGTAAACCAGCATCATATATATACAGGAGCTGTTATCTCCTCCAACAGTGTGGGTTTGCAAAACTCCGCTTCAAGATTGGCCAAGCCAACTTCACGCTCAACGATGGCAGGTATTATGTATCTCAAAAATTTGATCATATACCTAAAATTTTGTTTTGGATGTTTTGATTTCATATATGCAGACATCATATTTCGCCTGACGGTACAACCGCGGTGGCACTTGACGAATTTTTCATTTCAAAAAGTGTTTTGGAAAGTTCATTACCACAGGAAGAACAAATTATGCACGAAGGCATATCAACATCAAAGGTATCAGCTAGCCTATTACAAGGCAACATGGTGCCCATAATAATATAATTGCTTTTCGCAAAGGAGAGGCAGTTTTAAAACCGGCTTCCGGTTCAAGCCTGGTCACCAGCCTGGCCTGATGGTTGTGGGTCATCCTGCGCCGCTTCAGCCTCTGTTTCTCTACCCAGTGATTGGAAATCCACAGTTGTCCAGTTGATTCCCATTAATGCTTGAAAAACAGCTTCATCATGGATCAGCAATGACGGGTCAATATCGGGAGCGTAAGTATGCTTACGGATTGGAGGGATCAGATTTTCCGATTCATGGATTGGTGCAGCTATTCGCTTGTTCTGACTGTCATATTGGGCTTGATAATGAGACAAGTCTGCTTCCTCAGCCAATTGACAAGCTAGCGGACATACCTCCCGGTTTATTGCTCGCAGATCCGCTTCACCAAATTCTGACCCGTCTTCCTTCAAGCTGGGATAGCCCTGAGCCACTTCAATAGGATCAAAATTCGATACCCAGGCTTTTGCCCGGATTAAGGCATTGATTGCACCGGTTCGAGCAGCAGATTTCTTCAGCTCTTCAACCCGGGCAGGAAGCACCGACAGTTTCATCAGAGTATCTTGAATCAAAGTGGGCGCCGGTTTGTTATGAGATGTGGTACAGATGATCCGCTGGGCACCAGTATACAATTGTTCAACCAATGTATAGGCGGCTTTCAGTTTCTTCCGCACATCTAACCCCAAGTGACCAATGCGTGTCCCTGAAATACCATAAAGGGTTAATAAACCGGCGACTCTGTAAGGAGGCAGAGCCAATTCAGAAGGCAAAGTGGCTTACCAAAGATAGCAGTAGTCATGGCATGCACGTGCCGCTTTATGCTGGTCAGTTCATCCGCTACTGGTTTTAGTGCAGCCTCGGCATCCTCTGCTCGTTTGATCAAAGCGGACTTTTCAGTGGCCCAATCCGCCCGCTTCTTCTTGAAGCTCTCCTTAAGCTGTTCCATGGCGCTTAAAGCTCTGGCCAATTCCTCTTTTGCTTTGGAGGTTTCAGCCTGTTGGGTTTTCAGGTTTTCTTGGAGATCGGTGACTTGGTTTTCTTTCATCTTCAGCTCCGCCTGCATGCATACAGATATATGCTTCAACAAATTGGTATAAGGATTCAAGTACCAATCACATAACAAGTTATGCACTTAGCACTTGGGGGCTAACGCATATTCGATCTTCATCTTTCAATTGCTTGCAAAGTCCCAAGATCAATACAAGTATTCAACTTGGCACTTGGGGGCTAATGGCTATTTGCTCGTATGTCTATTCTGATGCGGCAATCTTAATTACTTAAAGTACCGATTTAACTATGCTAAGTTGAACCGGCCCTTGGGGGCTACATCGGAAAAAGTTCAAAGTATTAAGATTTATGTTAGTAAGTCCCGGTTTGAAAGAAGATTACAAACCGGCCCTTGGGGGCTAAGGAGAGTCAGTAAATATTGAAGCGTACAAGCAAGAAAGAGCGTATGGAAGTTACCTCGTATTTATCCTTCATCATATTAATCAGACTGGCTTCATAGTCACGGCTGGCATACAGCCGGTTCAGGTAGCCGGAATGGATATCTTGGGCGTTCAGAGCAGCGTAAGTTGCCAGATCAGCATTCCACTTGCCTTTACCAAAGGCAGCAAATTCTTCCTTGGTAGAATGTTTGGACAAAGCAATATGATTGCTTGGCTCGGTATGGCCAGTGCCAGTAATGACAACCTCATCCTCCTGAGTATCGCCGGTTTGCACTGGGGCTGTTGGCTTGTCAGTAGGTTTTGCTGGACCGGTGGATCTCTCAATCCGGATGGAGCTTGTGGGCTGATTGACAGGACCTGAGGCATCAGTAGGTCTCTCTTCAGCAATAAGATTGTCGTCTTGCTGCGGTGGATCATTGGGTATATCCTCAGGAATAGCCGCTTCAAGATCGGCATCTTCTTCGGCTGCTTTGTCCAGGCGGGCCTTCTTGCTTGGTCTAGGTTTGGCCCTGGAAAGAATAACAAAATCAAATACAGCATATGTTCTAAGGCAATGTACTGTAAGTATCATAATAAGTGTAGCTTACCCAAGCACCATTTTGAGCGGTGGCAGCAGAGTAGCCGATGACTCGCCAGAGGATGAGTGGGAAGTAACCTGGTAACCGGAGTCAGATCGATTAAGAGGTTGGCGAAAGCAGCCCGCTTTAGGACAATCACTGACAAGCAAATTAGAGACCTCTGAACGGTGTTTCCGAATCGGACTGTTCGGTAAACCGGCGGAGGTAACTACCTGGCCGCTATGCCAGGTTGTGCACGAGCCTCGTGCTGTTGGGTCTTCATAAGAAATTTGGGATCCAAATAAGCAAGAGGATGATAAAATTTAACTTTCCAATTTGCCTAACGGATTTTTAGCGAAGGCAAAGGTTCTGAATCGAAAGAGAGAATAATTACCTCTGCAGCATTAGCGTGGCTGGCTTCGGCATCATCCTGACAAATATCATCATCAATAAGATGCATGAAAAATAAGCCAAGTGAGTCAAGATCTACCTCAAGGTCCGGATTATCCACATCATCATCAGGGGCCGGATTAGAAGATGCAGTAGTTCTTTTCATGTGGGCAGTCTTCTTTACAACTTTAGTCTTTTGCCGGGTTGCTCGTTCCGGTTTGTTTGTTTTTTCCGGTTTCTCGTGCGGCAATTTCTTGATCCAAAACGGATCATTGCCCTGATTACACAGACATTGATATTAAACGATGACCAGATATATCAACAATAGATTCAGCAAAAGGAAAAATCAAGGTCTTACAGCTAGCGGTTTGTTGGTGGCACAGAAGGGAAGCAGGCCGTTTTTAGGACAGATATGTTCCGGTTCATTCAGCATCTTATTCACAGCTTCTGTGATTTCTTCATCGGTGAGCTGGATTCTGGAATGTCGCAGTGGGTCATCAACACTGCTGGTATATTCACACATCAAACCGGAGCGCTGACTAAGGGGCAGTATGCTCCATGATATCCAACAGCGAGCGAGATCAACCCCTGTTAAACCGTTGGCCATAAAGGCTCTAAGCTTCGACAGTTGAGGAGCATATTTGCTTCTCTCCTGGGCAGTCAATCTTTGCGGAAAAGGGTGTGTATTGCTGAGCCGTTCTGGACGAAAGCCGGGCAAGGGATTCTCACCAGCAGGGGAGGTATCTTTGAAGTAGAACCATGTCTGATTCCACTCTTTGGGGTGGCTGTGCAGTTTGGCATGAGGGTATGTGACCTCTTTCCTTTTCTGGATCGCCACGCCACCCAGCTCCATATTGGAGCCGTCAGTAAACTCAGTATGGCAGTTTAGATGGAAAAGGTCTCGGAACAATTCCACTGTGGGCTCCTCTTGAAAGAACGCTTCACAGAGCACTTGGAAGTGACACATATTTAGAATAGAATTGGGGCCAGTATCTTGAGGATGGAGTTGGAAATCGGACAAAACATCTCGGTAAAATTTAGAACCGGGTTGTTTAAAAGCCCGAGCTAAGTGATCTACAAAAACAACAACTTCTCCTTCTTGAGGAGTGGGAGGGCATTCTTTGCCAGGAGCCCTCCAATGAATGGTATCTTTGCTGCCTAAAGCACCGATCAAGACTAGATCGTCCAGCTGAGCCTCTCTGACGCGAGAAGGAACCCAATTGCATTCATATACTTGCTTGGCCATGATGGAATCTACAAGGTAGAAGATCTCGATTAAAAAATACATTTGATCAAGGTATATTGGTATGTGCAATGTTAAACCGGAGACAGATATATCTGAACCGGAGTTATATGAAGCAACAACATCTGGCGGTTCAACAAGGGGACTAATGGTATAAACCGGTTTGGCAATTTTTTCCTACAAGGTTAAACCGCCGGGTTTAAACATTGAAGCAGAGGAGTAAGTTTACAGAAACAGATTTCATAAGATTTCTCTACAGCGATGGATCTGAAGCAAGTTCAGAAAAAAAGATAAATATTTAGAGGTCCAAACGGAGCAGTACCGAATCAATGAACAAGACGCACATATAGATCTATGGTTTTGAGATGTGCAAGCGAAGGCGAAGGATAAACAGCTACCATTACATAGAATAAAGATTTGCGGAGCCATCTAAAGATCTACCGTATGAGCAAGAGGCAGGCGATGAACACCGAAGAACTGCGAAACCCTAGGTCAGATCTGCAGGGGATAGGATGGAAGATTTACCAGAGCTGAGGAAGATGCGGAAGGTTGCCGCGATGCTCTGCTGCGCTCAGGTTGATGCAGCGGCCAAGGTTGAGGCAGAGGTCGATGGCGGCGGTGGAGCTCCGAGGCTGGTGACGCGAGGAAGACGAAGAAGGCATGGAAGGAGAAAAGAAATGACCCTTCGGTCCTATTTATAAGGCGAAAGAACATGTGTCAGGCGCAACAATCAAGGGGCCACGAAAGGGAGCTGTCGCCTCAATTTCCGCCGATCTATTAAATAAAGAAGCATAATGGATAGCTTCGTTATGACAGGTGATGTCGCTCCGGTTTACAGCAATCAGAGAAAATGACATCATGGTGGTTTACCAATTTACGAGAAGATGTTGAAGATGAAGCTTTTGTTAAAGGATTGACATGAACCCGTTCAAATCAATCTGGGGCCTAATGTTGGGGATATTACTACTGGGCGTAAACCGGCCTATCTGGGCCGGGTTAATTTCGTCAGTAGTTAAGTATGTTAAAACCCAAGAAGACAGAGGAGGGCTCAAGGCCCATGGTCGGTTCAAGGCCTGTAGCCGTAAACCGGCGTTAGTAATTAACTTGTATTGTAAGTTAGGAATAAGTAGAGACCAAACCGGACACATCTATGAGCTGGTATTGGGACTCCGTAAGCCGACGGGAGTCACCTGTGTATATAAGGGGACGACCCGGCGGCGGTTCAAGGACAACAGACAACAACTTGAGACATAGGCGAAACTTGTTTGCTCCCTAGTCATCGAAACCCCATCAATTCCATCACAACTAGACGTAGGCTTTTACCTTCATTGAAGGGGCCGAACTAGTATAAACTCTCTCGCATCCCTGTGTCCGCTTTAACCCCTTCAAGCTAACCTGTCGCGATGGCTCCACGACTAAGTCCTTTCTCTAGGACATCTGCCGTGATAAAACCACGACAGCAACACTATGATCAGAGACCCTTAGAGAAATTGTGTGCGATGCAATGATCGCAAATGGTGGTGTAGGAAAACCGTCAGAAATGTATAAAACGTTTGCGATGATGGATGCATCAAACATGGTTCAGGATTTAGTTGCGCATGCGATGAAGGGTATACGGTTCAGTTCAACTAACTATTTGCGATGAGGAGGAACAAAAGAAACGGGCAGCCAGAGGAAGGTGTGTGCGATGTGCAACATATGGTTCACTCGGATGAGCTGTTTGTGATTAGGCAACACAAAAGAAATGGACAGCCCGATCAAGGTGTGTGCGATGTACAACATACAGTTCACTCGGATGAACTGTTTGTGATTAGGCAAGAGAACAGAAATGGTTCAATATAACAAGATGTGTGTGATACATGGCAAACACGTCTGTAATCAGAAATGTGTGCGAAGACCGATAATAACGCAGACGATTGCTTCTAATAAGACATATGTGATATGCTCTGTCTACACAACATCTATTGGCCATTGTGGGACGGGCGGTCATCCGGAGATGCCATAAGGATGCGAAGAGGCATTCCTGTCAGTAAGGACTAGTTGTTCCACCAGTAACTCATGTAAGAAAACTATCAAGTTAAGTGTGCTCAGGCTGGAGTAGCCATCAGATGAGTGACTGGATGGGAAGTTGTGTCAATGTTAAATTAGGTGATGGGAAATTTAACCTCGAGGTCCTTGTTTTTTATTTTTTTAACACATGTTAAAGAAGGTCTACCGCATTACTTTTTGACAATGTGCGATACGTGGCATACAGTTGATCCATCCGACCTATTTGTGATGGAATAGGCCGTGTGTGTTGTGGGCAAACACTTGCTAGTATTCAACATTTGGGATTGATGAATTCATCACCGACGGGATCCCTAGTTTGGTCCGTGTTCATCTGATCATCATCTACTTCTTATGCTAGCTCGATGCTAAGTTTCCATTAATTGATGGCGTTTTATGAACACACCACCATTTCCCGCCATTTCCTCACCAGTTTCCCGCCACCCTGCTATATTGTGCATAGGGGGCGCACGGCGCACGGATGCGGCAAGCGCAGCCTGTAGCACATCCACCTTTTCCAAGCATGCCAAACCATGAAAGTGTCGCCTCTGCCATCAACCTTGTTGTCGGATTTTGGGTTCCAGCGAAACCTTTGAGGTTCAAACACTGGGGTGCGCACGAAGATCTCTCCTCCCTCTAGCTCATGCCCTCACCGCGATCTCAAGGCTCAGCGCGTTGAACTCGCAGAACAAAGGGACACAAGATTTTTACTGGTTCAGGCCATCGATGTGGTGTAATACCCTACTCTAGTGTGGTGTGGTGGATTGCCTCTTGGGCTGAGGATGAACAGTTACAAGGGAAGAACAACCTCCCGAGGAAAGGTGCTCTTGTGCTTGGTGAGTGTGGTGGCCTTGGTGGAATGGATCCGGTCCAACCTTCGATCCCCCCCTACGGAGGCGGCTAATCCTATATATAGAGGCCCGGGTCCTCTTCCCAAATATTAGGCGGGAAGGGATCCCACAACGACCAATTTGAAGGGGGACAACTAGTACAAGCTATCCTGACAAAAGATGGTCTTCGCCTGCCAAAGGCTCTGGTGGTGACGCTGTCCTGGGCTCCACGGTGACCTCCGTCCTGCCGTCCTGCTGGTCTTGGTCTCGTTGCACCGATATGGAAACCTTTGCCTGCTGCCTTGGGACTCCTCGCCTGCGCTTGCCTCTTTAGCACCAAAGAGGAAACAAGGACACTGCGCATGCTGGCGCCCGCTTGGTGCCCGCCTGCCCTTGGTCGTCAAGGCTTGCATCACAGGAACCTCGCGAGGTGCCCCTTGCCTTGATCTCTCTGCCCCTTGCAAGCCAGCCTGGTTAGGCCGCCCCCGAGGAGGTCTTGCGTCGTCCGCCTCGCGAGGCTCGGCCCCTCGCAAGGGTCTTGAGTGTTTGCTGGTGAAGATGGACCATATGGGGCCGCTGACGGAGCCACGCCATGGGCCGCAGGCAGGCAAGTCTGGGGACCCCCATTCCTAGGACGCTGACAGTAGCCCTTGGGCCCAAGGCGTGCTCGGACTTGGCTTCGAGGAGAAGCCAAGGGGCAAGTGCGGAGCGCCGTGTGCCCCAGCAGCCCACGGCCTCGATTGACATGTGGCGATTCATGGGACATGGGCATCTCCACGTCCGCGCGCTGCCTCGGCAACTGCCCGACTTGACGAGTCCCTACTGCATGCAGAAAAAGGTCATTATTACCTTAGATCATGGAGGCCGGCGGTTGGCCTCCTCTTGGCTATAAATGGGAAGGGGGGAGCGGATCCCCCGCCACCCATCTCTTCCTTCACTCCTCCTGCTTCCCCCTCTTCCTTGCTTCATTGCTAGCAGCGACACTCATGGCGCCGGTGAAGAGTTTCTTGGCCACAGAAAAGGAAAGGCCCGCTAGGAGGGGCCCGGCTCGCCGCCAACCAAGAGGGGGCGTGGTCGCCCGCGTAAGCACATCACGAACCCCACTGTGGCCCCTCGTGGCTGCGGCGGCGCCTCCTCATGCGGTGGGAGTCGCCCAGGTCGTGGCAGTCCCATTGATGAAGTGAGGTGCACCATGGTTGTGCGGCCTCCCAGGCCGCGCTTCCATTCGGCGGAGGTGATGCCGGAGTTAATCGTGTGGTCGAAGAACCCGGCCGGCACCTAGCTTCAGCTCACGCGCTTCTTCGCCGGCGAACTGCCGGCCACGGGTCCAGGCGGTCTCTAACTGCAGGCGGACGGCTGCAGCAGCAAGGCTTCGTGGGTAGCGGTCTAAGTCTCCGGCACAGGCAACACAGCCCTGGCCCGCGGCTGGCAGACGTTTGCCTGCGTGCGTGGCCTGGGCAGGTGGTGTGCCTTCCACTTCAAGTACGACGGCGACGCGACCCTCTACGTGCGGGTATTCGAGGAAGATGGTCGCCGTGTCATGTGATGCCCTGGGAAAAACGATGGCGACGAGGTGCTCGGCCTTGGTGACGGTTGTGATAAGGATGAAGGTGGCCTCGTCCTCGGTGCTGGCCGCTGCTCGTCCAGCTACGGTGGCTCCTCCTCCAACGACAACTCCAGCAACAGCGGCTATGACCAGCCACGACGCCCAATTCGAGGGTGGCAGCGGGTCGTCTCTTCGCCGCACTCCAGTGAAGCGCGAGGAGGGGTCTGGCTGAGCCCAAGAGAGCGCCATGGGTCAACCCTCGCGAACTGCTATGGGGGCACGCGCCGCTTTTGTTTCGTTCTTTCCTTCCTGCATTTTAAGAAGAAACAAGTATGGGCCCTGCAGGGGCGTGTAATGAACCATGATTTCCAAGCCGCTATGTTATGTTTATCATTCATGCGTCGTGTTGTAGTACCAGCGTTTTATGTAGACGTGTAGAGATAACTTAGCTTGATGTGTCTGAAGTAGTTTCCGCCCCATGAGGCGCGCATTTCCCAGTGCCTGGCGAGGCCTCCTTTGCTCGGGAGGCGTCTAGGAACTGCAAAAATACATTAGGAAACTCTTATTCTTCCGAACCCTGGTCGGAGGCACAGCTGGCCACGACCCAGCGATTTGCATCACGGTACCCGAGGGGCACGGACTGAGAGTGGTGCGCCAGCTTGCGAGCTCGGGCGAGGGTGCCTCGTGAAGAACAGGAAAAATGCTCATGATGGCACCTCTCTATCCCCCTTGCGAGGCATGCGAGGGAGAGCACGTGTCAAAACAAGGAACCGAGGGTAGAAACGAAGGCAAAAGGCGATGGAACCAAGACGACAAGGAACACCAGAAAGAATTTTTTTAGTAAAGACGGGCAAGCCAACTACGGAAAGCAAATGAAAAGCCGCGTCTGGCACCTATTCTAGTCTTCTCACCAGCGCGGAGCTAAGTGCTGCCACTAGGAAGTGGGAGGGAGCCCCCGAGGCCCGAGGGAGGAAATCCTGACACTCCGGGGCATGTACAACCCCACTCATTATTACGTGAGAGTGTCACGAGCGGATACCTTCACAGGCACGGGGCCTTGCTTCACAGGCACTGGGCCTTGCTTCATGGGTAGAACTTCCAGAGGTGCTGGATGTTCCAAGCATTCTGGATGGGGATCCCGTCCTGCGTCTCCAGGCGCGTGGCGCCAGGCCTGGAGACACGTGCGATCCTAAATGGGCCCTCCCACATGGGCGAGAGCTTGTGCAGCCATTCCCTGGAGAGCACCCGCCTCAGGCCGAGATCACCCACCTCGAGCGTCCTGGAGCAGACGCTGCGACAGTGGTACCGTTGTAGCGCCTGCTGGTACCTTGCCGCTCGGAGCGAGACTTCACAGCGGCGTTCCTTCCCTAGCACAAGGTCCATCCCCCGCATGGCATCCTGCTGCGTCTCATCAAACGCCAGGACCCGTGTGGGGCGATGCTTGACCTCGTGAGGGAGAACCGCTTCTGCTCCGTAGACAAGGAAGAAAGGGGTTTCGCCTGTTGGCTTGGTGGAGGTGGTGCGGATGGACCACATCACAGATTGGAGCTCATCGTGCCAGCCCTTGCCGCAGGCCTCAAGCTTCTTCTTAAAGGCCCTGGTCTTAAGGCCTCTGAGGACCTCCGTGTTGGCACATTCAGCTTGACCATTGCTCCTGGGGTGTGCCACTGAAGTGTAGCAGATCTGCGTTCCAAGGTTAGCACAGTATGCCTTGAAAAGATTGCTAGTGAACTGCGAGCCGTTGTCGGTGATGATGCGGTTAGGGACCCTGAACCAGCTCACGAGACCCTTGATGAACTTGACCGCAGATTCGGCTGGGATGGTGCCGACGGCTTCTACCTCCACCCATTTGGTGAACTTGTCGATGGCGACGTAGAGGTAACGGTAGCCCCCAGGCGCTCGAGGGAATGGGCCTAAGATATCCAGCCCCCAGATTGTGAACGGCCACGAGAGCGGGATGGTCTGGAGGCCCTGAGCTGGCTGATGGATCTGCTTGGCATGGAATTGGCAAGCCTTGCAGGACTTCACCAGCTCGGTTGCGTCCTTGAGTGTCGTAGGCCAGTAGAACCCGCTGCGGAACGCCTTGCTGACAAGAGTTCGTGATGACGAGTGGTGCTCGCAGTCTCCCTCGTGTATGTCAGCCAGCAGCTCGTTCCCCTGTTCCCTGGAGATGCATCATAAGGAAACATCACTTGGCTGCTTCCTGTACAACTCACCGTCCTGGATGCAGTATGTCGTAGCCTGTTGGGCCACGCGCTCCGCATCCTCCTCCTTCTCCGGCAGCGTCCTTTGCATCAGGTATTCCTTGAGCTCCTTGGTCCAGCACCCCTCCTAAGGCTCGAGCTCCAGGAGTAGGCGTGCTCCTGAGGTTGGGCCGCAGGCTGGGGCTCCCGATGCAGGTTGTTAGGGGAGCTCCTCCTGAGGCAGCACCGGCCCCGAAAGCAGTGGTGCTGCCAACGGCTTGAAGAGCCGCTCTTCAAAGACGCCAGGCTCTTGGGGCTGTCGCTTGGACACCCTTTTGGCGATGTCGTTGGCCTCCTTGTTGGTGCCACAGGGCACGTGCTGCAACTCTAGACCAAGGAAATGCTTTTCCATTTTGCGTAGCTTCACGAGGTATGCCTCCATTTGCTCGTCCTTCGGCTCATATACCTTGTTGGAGAAGTCGACGAGGAGCTGCGAGTCGCCCCTGATGGTGAGGCGCTTCACCCCCAGGGCCACCGCCGCCTTGAGGCCAGGGATGAGGCCTTCATACTCTGCGATGTTGTTGGAGACCTTCTCGCCCTATTGGAAGCAGAGCTACACGGCGTAGTAGAGCTTGTCGTGAGTAGGCGAGATGAGCACTGCTCCAACCCCTGCGCCCTGGCGCGCGAACATGCCGTCGAAATACATGACCCAGCCATCCGGTGCTTCACTACCTGGCGAGAGGGATCGGTCCTCGCCTGCTTCAAACCCCGGGGCGTTAGTCCATTCTGCCACTAAGTCAGCGAGCGCGGCCCCTTGATGACCCTAGTTGTGCTTAACTCCAGCTGGAATGCTTGCAGCTTGATGTTCCATTCGACGACTCTTCTAGCAGCGTTGGTGATCCTGAGTACCCTCTCCAGCGGGTAGGACGAGACGACCTTGATTGGGTGACCTTGGAAGTAGTGCCACAGTTTACGCGAGGCCACCAAAAGCGCGAGCAAGAGCTTCTGAGGAATGAGGTATCGTGCCCTTGCATCTCGCAGTACCGTGCTGATGAAATACACTTGGTGCTCGATGAGGGTGGGAACATCGAGGGAGCTTGTGCCTGTCGGCAGTTCGGGTGCCTCCTGAGATGACGGGACCCCAAGGGCTTGGCCGCCTGCCGGGACCTCTGCCGGCCCACGAACGCCGCCTTGCTGGGCCTGGTCACTCGTTGGCATTGCTACAGCCCTTGCGGTACCCTCTGGGTCCTGTATCGCCTCGGCTGGTGGTGCGGTGCCGCGCAGCAGCCCCTTGGCCTTGCGCTCTTCCCGAACCGCTACTAGAGCTGCGCTAGCGGAGTAGGGAGTAGCGGCAAGGTAAAGCACTAGGGGATTGAGAGGGCATGGCGCCGACATCACCGGAGGACTGGTCAGGTATCTCTTGAGGTCTTGAAACGCTTGGTCAGCTTCCGGGGTCCACTTGAACGTACCCTTCTTCTTCATCAACTTGAAGAATGGCAGGGTGCACTCTCCCAGCTTGGAGATGAAGCGCCCCGGCGAGGTCACACAACCTGCAAGCTTCTGCATCTCCTTGACGGTTTGTGATGGGCTCATGTCTTCTATCACCTTGACCTTCTGCGGGTTGGCCTCAATCCCTTTGTGGGACACGAGGAAGCCTAGCAGCTTGCCGGAAAGGACACCAAAAACGCACTTCTCCAGGTTGAACCGCAAGTCCACCTGGCGCAGGCTCGCGAAGGTCTCCTCCGGGTCCTGAATCAAAGTTCTCGCCTCCCGAGATTTTACCACAATGTCGTCGACGTAGGTTTCAATGTTCCTCCTGAGCTGCTGACCTAGGTCGATGTGCATTAGCCGTTGGAAGGTCGCGCATGTGTTGCGCAGCCCGAATGACATACAAGTATAGCAGTACACCCCACACGGGGTCAGGAAGGCCGTCTTCTCCACATCCTCCACTGCCATCTTGATCTTGTGATAGCCTGAGAACGCGTCCAGGAAGCACAACAGGTCGCATTCGGTGGTGGAGTCGACGATCTGATCGATGCGCGGGAGCGGAAGTGGGTCTTAGGGACAAGCCTTTTTAAGGTTGGTGAAGTCAGCACACATGCACTCCTTCCCACCTTTCTTTGGTATGACGACGGGGTTCGTCAGCCACTCAGGGTTCCGAACCTCGCGAATGACACCCGCCACCTCCAGCTTGCGGGCTTCCTGGACGATGAAGGACTGCTTCTCCATGGATTGTCACCGCGCCTTCTGCTTCACAGGGCGCACATTAGGGCACACCCTCAAGTGATGCTCGATCACCCCTCTTGGGACCCCTACTAGCTGCTTGGGTTCCCAGGCGAACACATCCTTGTTCGCGCGCAAGAACCTCACCGGTGCCTCCTCTTGATTCTGGTCGAGGTTGGCACCTATGGTGAAGGTGGCTCCTGAGGACCCATCTTCCTCGACCGGCACCTGATTGGTTTTGGGCCGATCTTGAGTGAACAACTGCTTCTTCTTTGCTGGCACGGCCTCCTTAACCTCTGGGGTGGTCTCACTGGCCGGTCGTGCTACCGCGGCGGTTTTGAGGGCACACTTGAGCGCCGCTAGAGCCTCCTTGGTATCTGCAACTACGACGAGGACGTCCTTGCTCCCAGGCATCTTCATGAGGTTGTAGGCCGGATGGGTCACCGGCATAAACTGAGCCAGGGCTGGGTATCCGAGGATGGCGTTGTACGGGAGGCCGATGCGGGAGACGACGAAGTCGATCAGCTCGGTGCGGTTCTTATCATGGGTGCCGAAGGTCACAAGAAGGTGGATCTGCCACAAGGGGCTGGTGGAGCCGCCGCCGACCCCGGAGAAGGGCTTGCTGGGTCGGAGCCGTTGGAGTGGTACATGAAGAGGGCTGAAAGCTTCCATAGAGAGCACATTGAGACCGGCGCCGCCATCGATGAGGGTCTTGGTGAGAGCTACACTGCAGATGGTGCGCGTGCATAGCATTGGGAGCACGCCTGAGCCGACGGTGGTGGCGGGTGATCCCCCGTGTCGAAGGTGAGGTCTCCCTTGGGCGCCACCCAACCCGGGGGAGCTCCTTGCCATGCAGAGGTGGCGCCAATCTGGCAAAAGAACGCCTTGGTGTGACGTTCCGAGGGTGGTGCCTACGAGCCGCCGAGGAGGGCCGTGATGGCGAGGGGCACCAGTGCCGCGAAGCGTGCGACGAAGAGACCGCGCAGCTCCTCCTAGGAGGTCACCGAAGATCCTGGCGGGCTGAGCAGCCAGGTGCGTGGTACGCCGGCTAGGGCCAAGGGGAACCAGTTGGCCATGACCTGGTCGTTGCCTCCGGCTTCAAGGCCGACCTTCTCATACGCCTGCAGGAAGGCCGCCGGATCTGCCGCGCCATCGTAGCGGGGTGGCATCTTTGGCTTGAGGTTGCGCGGCCACCGCACCTGCCGCAAGGTGTGGGTGAAGGCTCGGACGCCCGCGGCACATCCGCAGGCACCCGCCGGCCTAACCAGAGGGGTGGCGTCTGCCATGGAGCTGGATGAAGCAAGCGGAGAGGCGGAGCTCCGACGTACCCCTACCTGGCGCGCCAAATGTCAGATTTTGGGTTCCGGCAAAACCCTTGAGGTTCGAACAATGGGGTGCGCACAAAGATCTCTCCTCTCTCTAGCTCATGCCCTCACCGCGATCTCAAGGCTCAGCGCATCGAACTCACAGAACAAAGGGACACATGATTTATACTGGTTCGGGTCACCGATATGGTGTAATACCCTACTCCAGTGTGGTGTGGTGGATTGCCTCTTGGGCTGAGTATGAACAGTTACAAGGGAAGAACAGCCCCCTGAGGAGAGGTGCTCTTGTGCTTGGTGAGTGTGGTGGCCTTGGTGGAATGGATCCGGTCCAAATTCCGCCCCCCCCCTACGGAGGCGGCTAGTCCTATATATAGAGGCCCGGGTCCTCTTCCCAAATATTAGGCGGGAAGGGATCCCACAACGGCCAATTTGAAGTGAGACAACTAGTACAAGCAATCCTGATAAAAGATGGTCTTCAACTGCCAAAGGCTCTTGTGGTGACGTCGTCCTGGGCTCCACGGTGACCTCTGCCTGCTGTCCTGCTGGTCTTGGTCTCGTTGCACCGATATGGAAACCTTTGCCTGCTGCCTTGGGACTCCTCGCCTGCGCTTGCCTCTTTAGCACCAAAGAGAAAACGAGGACACTGCGCGCTGGGGCTCGCCTGGTGCCCACCTGGCCTTGGTCGTCATGGCTTGCGTCACAGGAACCTCGTGAGGTGCCCCTTGCCTTGATCTCTCTGCCCCTCGCGAGCCAGCCTGGTGAGGCCGCCCGGAGGAGGTCTTGCATCGTCCGCCTCGCGAGGCTCGGCCCCTCGCGAGGCTCGGCCCCTCGCGAGGGTCTTGAGTGTTTGCTATTGAAGATGGGCAGTACGGGGCCGCTGACAGAGCCACACCGTGGGCCGCAGGCAGGCAAGTCTGGAGACCTCCATTCCCAGGACGCCGACACTCGTCAACGAGGAAAACAAGTAGGCGCCACGGCCCGTCGAGGCCGAGGCGCTCCCCGGCAATGCGATGGAGGATGCTGTGATGTGCGTCATTGCCAGGGTTGAGCAGACCTTTGGTGCATGGCGCTTGAGCGCCGCGGATCAAGATAGGCATGTCAACGCCGACAAGCTGCAGCTCGCCGCACAACATGATCGATGGTGCACCGCAGAGCAAGCTAGGCGCGTCCGCACCGATAGGCTGTGGCTCGCCACACGGCGAGACCGCTAGAGCGCCGCAGAGCGAGAGGCATGTACCCAGCTGTGGACCGTCCTGGGATTAGATCAACACTATTCTAATCCTGGGATTAGAATAGTTATTTGGATCACAGCCAGCCCTATAAGGGCCCGAGAGCTCACTCCCGAACTTCCCAAAACTTGCGGATGAAAAAAAACCCAAGACCCACGCCCACCACTTCCCCTCCCAGATACAGCGACTCCCCGATCCAGCGCCTCCCCCCACCCCCACCTCCCCGGGGCAACCGGCGCCGTCCCTGGCTCCGGCGCGTGGCCACCCCGGCCTTCACCTGTTCTCCTCCACCGGCGAGCCCCCACGGCTGTCCTCCGCCGCCCTCTCCCCCCCCCCCCCGTGCCGCCATCGTCTCGCAACCCCGCCCACCGTTGCCCCCTGCAACCGAGACCACCACCGCCCTGTCAACCTCTCGTGCCGCCGCCCCATCAACACCGCCCGCTGCCGCCACAACCACCGGAGAGCTCGTCTCCCACTGCTGCCCCTCCCTTCCCCTCACCCGTAGAGGTGAGGGAGCTCCAGCAGGCTAGGCACCGGCGATGGCGGCTACCAGATCCGCCACAACCGGAGACCCCTCATCTGGTCATCCATAGCGCAGGCCATGGCCCTGCCGACCAGACCCTTGCTTGCTCCTTGACCCCGATGCCACCTTCAAGTTCTGATGGCTGTTCTACGGCTCCTCCCTGGATCCTTGCTACAGCCTCCTCCCCCAATCCTTGCCACCTTCAAGTTCTAACGGCCGTTCGAGCTCGTTGGCGTGGAGTACACGAGTCACATGGAATTGAACTTTTGTTGTTGTTGTTTGAAAACTGATTATGATGCCGGCATGCCTCTTTATTTTGCCTTGATTTTTGTGAATCCACACTCTGCACAATGTTTCTCTTCTCTGATTCAATCAAAGTAAAAATATTTTGTTGCAGACAAAAATGCATGTACTAGCATACTCGAACTTCAGAGATGCCCATTTCGTTTCGGCTGAAAAGACACACTGCTTTTTCATCATGGAGAATATGCCTGTGTTTCGTTTAGTATACATTGAGAATGTTCATTTGTTTTTCAGTTTGCTCCAGTAATCCTAGTTTTTTAGGGCGTAATCCTAATATTTTCAATTTGACCTATATGTATAATTAAGAAAGTTAAGTGTTGTTTCATTTAGTTCGCTCACCTATTTCTCTGTATACATTGAGAGAGTTAAGTGTCGTTTCATTTAGTTCTCTCACACAGCCATGCACATCATTTCTTTTTCAGGCAAGAGGAAAAGGTGATGCTATCCCAGTCCAGCCCCGCGGCTGTAGGGAGGTCAAGCCCATCGCGAGCTACAGTCCACACCTCCTACACCCTTCCCCACCCGCCCTTTGCAGTGCCCCCGACCACCGCGTGTAGATGCCGTTTCACCACCCATTAAATTTCCAACACTATTCGCAGCTCCAACATGTAGTTCGCCGTGATGCTCCTGGAGGTTCAAATTTTCTGTGTTGTTGCATCTGACCCTGATGCATTTTCTTCCATTTGATGTGCCATTTGATGCATAGTTATCACTGGATGCCCATAACATGTGTAGAGTAGGGTGTTTGTGTTAGAAATCCCGAGAGATTTTCTTGTGTATTTTGTGGTGATGAATAGAGAGATTCATTCTTCATTTATGTCAAAGTTTACATTTAAATAATTTAGTGGTTCGGTGTTTATCAAAATCCACTCTTTTGTTTGTACTTCTCAAAGCAGGGATCGGAAATGCACTCTGGTCTTTTGTTTGTGTGATTTGGCCTCTAAATTATACAAGCTGCTGATGAACTTCATTTACATCTCTGAGTGTTTTCTAAGTACATGTATTAGCAGCCAGAGCCAGAGTGTTCTCGTGTGTATTTTTTGTTGCCACGTATAGGCAGCTTCTCTCTGTTCTTGTGGCACAAACGCCTAGCTGAAGAGAAATTCAAAGAAGCTCGATCCATTCTCGTTTCTTGCCCCACCCGATTAGCTTCAATGCAAATTTGTGTATATCTGGTTGCATGAAAAGGTGCTTATGCACGGAATGTTTGCTCATGTGCTAGTGCCATGGAAAAGTTGGAGCTTTTTTAAGTTGTCCTTTGTGTAATACTATTACATTGAAGTTCAAATTTAAGAAATGATCATTTCAAAAATTATAAAATAGCTTTCCCGTTTCTAAAAAAGCCTATAGGTTCAGATTAAAAAGATGAAGAAGTTCAATGCTTATTACAAACCCAAAGAAGGTCAAATTAAAAAAAAGCATCTGAAACAATTTTATAAAAAATGATTTTCTCTGTTAAAATAAACCTAGAAGTTCAAATTTAAAAATGGAGCGGCTCGATGTCTATCAAAAAATTGGATTTTTTCAGTATTAAAAGAAATAAAACCAGGAAGTCCAAATTAAAAAGATGGAGAAGTTTGATGATTATAGAAAACTCAGATTTTCCTTGTTATTAAAGAATGGAAACAAGAAGTTCAAAAATTAAATAACAAGAAGTTCAACTTTTAAAAATAGAGCACTTCAAAATTTAATAAAAAAGATTAAGAAATAAAACTAGGAAGTCCAAATTAAAAAGATGGAGAAGTTTGATGATTATAGAAAACTCAGATTTTCCTCGTTATTAAAGAATGGAAACAAGAAGTTCAACTTTTAAAAATAGAGCGCTTCAAAATTTCATAAAACAGATTAAGAAATAAAACCAGGAAGTCCAAATTAAAAAGATGGAAAAGTTCGATGATTATAGAAAACTCAGATTTTCCTCGTTATTAAAGAATGGAAACAAGAAGTTCAAAAATTAAATAACAAGAAGTTCAACTTCTAAAAATAGAGCGCTTCAAAATTTCATAAAAAAGATTAAGAAATAAAACCACGAAGTCCAAATTAAAAAGATGGAGAAGTTTGATATTATAGAAAACACAGATTTTCCTCGTTATTAAAGAATGGAAACAAGAAGTTCAAAAGTTAAATAACAAGAAGTTCAACTTTAAAAAATAGAGCGCTTCAAAATTCATAAAAAAGATTAAGAACTTCAAATTAATATTCATAAAAAACTCAGATATTTTCACGTAACCGAGAGAAGTTCAGCTTGATAACTGCCAGAAGTTCACGTACTACACGCTGCACATTTTGTATTAAAAAGAATAAAAAAAGCAAAGACTAAAAGTTTGTTGATATAAGTTCAAGTCCTCCGTCGGAGAAAGTCAAAAAAATATTGTGAGAGAGGTTTATACAAAAGAAATACCATTTGTGTAACACTTGACGAATGGATGAGAAAATTACAAATGAAAAATACGTTACAGAAGTTCAACATGAAAACAGCAGGAAGTTCACCTACTACACTAAATGAATATCAGATGAAAAACTTTTAAAATCGTCGCGAGTATGAAAAAATGATCAACACGGGAAAGTTGCGTGTTTACAACAGCTTTCCATCGGTATATCAATTGCTTAATTTTGGTGAGTGGATGGAGACCTATGAGCAGTGGATGGAGATCTACGAGAAAAAAAGCACGTGAAAAACAGAGTGAAGTTCAAGTAGACATGCCGAGAAGTTCAGGTTCTTCACGTGGTGCATTTTCGAAGAATCTGTTTCGCGATAAAGGCAGAACGATTGATCTCGCCTTTTCGAAATTACATGAAAATGTCTAGGAATCACAGAAAACCATCAACATGAAAAAGTTTCACATTTTCCTTGGCTTTTCAATGGTATATTATTTACCCCATTCCGATAAAGTTTGTAGAAATTACGGTGAAAATATGTTTTTAGCCATTTTCAAAATTGACTTAAAATAATAAGGAATTGGGAGAAAAAATATATACCAAAAAGCTTCGCATTTCCTCAAGCTATCTAACGCCATATCATTTGCTGCATTCATACATACGGTTAAAAAATTAGATCGAAAATACGAACTCGGTGGAACTTGTACCATTTTCTAAATTACTCTTAAACCGTTCAAAATTAGAAAAAAACTTTCTACATGAAAAAGTAGTGCATTTTCATAAGCTTTGCAACACCATATCATTTGCCTCAATTGGATTAGCCATTTAGAAATGACATCGAAAAAACGAACTCGACTGTTCGGTTTGCGAAATTTTACGATTTGCCAAACTGCTCTTAAACCGCTTACATTTTTCCAAAAATTTAACTTGGGTCATGATACTGGTGTCCATAGATTTCCAACGGTATATCGCAATCCCCAGTTAGGCAATGTTGGCGGAAGTTCAACCTAGCACTAGGGAGAAGTTCAGGTCGAACAACTCAGGCAGTAAAATGGCAAAAAACTCAATTTCATCATGACCCGAGAGCAAAATCCGCCAACGACCGAGATTCCTATTTAAAACCGGTATTTAGTTGCTAAAAATGTTTCTAGATTACACTAACATCATATAGAACACAACTAACAAGAATAATTCGCGGGGGAAGTGACGGTTGCGAAGGTAGCCCGAAGGTCGGGTTCGTACAGAGGGAAGTTCAGGCACGTTACTCAGGCTATTCAGGTTGTGATCTGAATATTATTCTGATCCCGTGATCAGAATAGTGTTTAGGTATAAAATTGAAAACGATCAATACTAAAACTAATATTCCCTCCTGGGGCCAGTATTCCGGCAGCCCCTTGCCAGCAGCTCCCTGGTGCGCAACGTCTTCCCAGTGCGGAGGCACTACTCCGACCCCTCCACCTCGCAGCGCTTGACATACCGATATGCCTCTTGCTGGTGGACGCGCGCGACCGATCTTGCCATTTCATTGGGCGCCCACCGGAGCTCGTCGTCGATGGCACATTGGAGCTTATCGGCCCACCTCCACGCAGCGACGAGGCGCCCAACGCCTATGACCTTCCTCGTGAAGTACCCATCCTCGTACACCTCCTCGGCACGACGACGCGCCTGTCCCCAAAGCTCTGCCGCCTCCTTTTTCCAGGCGGCATCATGGGCTTCATAGGCCGCTTGGTACCTAGCTTCCTCCTCCGCCGTCTCCTTCTTGAACGCCACTTTCCAGGCTTTCTTAGCCGGTGGCAGCGACTTCCACAGACAAAGATTGTACTAGCCCCAAAACCAATCCAAAGTTGGGGGGGGGGGGTCCGGCGCAACCTCATCAGGTGGCGTGTAGGGGTCCTCATCGCTGCTAATCGAGTGAGCATCCTCGGGGGGGGGGACTCCTCGTCGGCGCGTGGGCAGACCGACGGCGCCATGGCAGAGATTTGAGAGAGAGAGAGAGAGGGTGAGCGAGGGGAGGATGTAGATGAGAATGCAGGCGGGACGACGTGGGCAAGATAATATTTATTAGCGATCGGAATATAGATCGACGGGGACAGTTGATGTCTACTACACAACCTTCTTCTTGTAGACGTTGTTGGGCCTCCAAGTGCAGAGGTTTGTAGGACAGTAGCAAATTTCCCTCAAGTGGATGACCTAAGTTTTATCAATCCGTAGGAGGCGTAGGATGAAGATGGTCTCTCTCAAGCAACCCTGCAACCAAATAACAAAGAGTCTCTTGTGTCCCAACACACCCAATACAATGGTAAATGGTATAGGTGCACTAGTTCGGCGAGGAGATGGTGATACAAGTGGTATATGGATGATAGATAAAGGTTTTTGTAATATGAAATTATAAAAACAGCAAGGTAACTAATGATAGAAGTGAGCGTAAACGATATTGCAATGCTAGGAAACAAGGCCTAGGGTTCATACTTTCACTAGTGCAAGTTCTCTCAACAATAAGAACATAATTGGATCACATAACTATCCCTCAACATGCGACAAAGAGTCACTCCAAAGTAACTAATAGCGGAGAACGAACGAAGAGATTATGGTAGGGTATGAAACCACCTCAAAGTTATTCTTTCCAATCAATCCATTGGGCTATTCCTATAAGTGTCACAAACAGCCCTAGAGTTCGTACTAGAATAAAACCTTAAGACACAAATCAACCAAAACCCTAATGTCACCTAGATACTCCAATGTCACCTCAAGTATCCGTGGGTATGATTATACGATATGCATCACACAATCTCAGATTCGTCTATTCAACCAACACATAGAACCTCAAAGAGTGCCCCAAAGTTCCTACCGGAGAATCACGACGAAAACGTATGCCAACCCCTATGCATAGGTTCATGAGCGGAACCCGCAAGTTGATTACCAAAACATACATCAAGTGAATCACGTGATATCCCATTGTCACCACAGATACGCACGGCAAGACATACATCAAGTGTTCTCAAATCTTTAAAGACTCAATCTGATAAGATAACTTCAAAGGGGAAACTCAATCCATTACAAGAGAGTAGAGGGGGGAGAAAACATCATAGGATCCAAATATAATAGCAAATCTCGCGATACATCAAGATCGTATCACCTCAAGAACACGAGAAAGAGAGATCAAACACATAGCTACTGGTACATACCCTCAGCCCCGAGGGAGAACTACTCCCTCCTCGTCATAGAGAGCACCGAGATGATGAAGATGGCCACCAGAGAGGGATTCCCCCTCCGGCAGGGTGCCGGAACGGGTCTAGATTGGCTTTTGGTGGGTACGGAGGCTTCTGGCGGCGGAACTCCCGATCTATTGTGCTCCTAGATAGTTTTAGGGTACGTGGGTATATATGGGTGAAAGAGATACGTCAGGGGAGCCACGAGGAGCCCACGAGGGTGGAGGGCGCGCCCTAGGGGGTGGGCGCGCCCCCCTTCCTCGTGGCTCCCTCGTTCCTTTCCTGACGTGCATTCCAAGTTTTTCCGGTAGCTTTCCTTCCAAAAATAACTTCTCCAGTTGGTTTCATTCCGTTTCGACTCTGTTTGATATTCCTTTTCATCAAAACACTGAAATAGGCAAAAAACAGCAATTCTGAGTTGGGCCTCCGGTTAATAGGTTAGTCCCAAAAATAATATAAAAGTGGATAATAAAGCCCAATATTGTCCAAAACAGTAGATAATATAGCATGGAGAAATCAAAAATTATAGATACGTTGGAGACGTATCAACAGTACAAACGCCGGCCGCTGGAATTTATGAGTACTGTAGTTTGAATTACACACGATTCCCGCAGCAAAATCCGCGTGTGGACATAATAGCCAAAATCCGTGCGTGAATATAATAGCTGACGGTTTCCAATACAGAACCGTGTCTGATTAATGATCCCTGCCATTCACCTACCAAACCTCGAGCCGCGAGATATACTGCCAATCGTGTGCGGGCCGGTTGTCTTGTCAGATCTTTACATTTTCTTTTTTGAACACCAGATATTTACATCGTCTGATGATTTTTTAACTCGCACACAAGTACACAATAATATGATTTTTCAAACCGTTTAGGTTAGGCGTTGCATGTAGATGTAGTTCAAATTTAAATTACAGTCATTAAATGGTTAGAAAATCACTTAAATGTCTTTAAAAGGTCAAATGACCCCTGAAAATTTCCAAATTTTCACATGACAGTTGTATTAGTGCATGTTAAACGTAGGAAAAAAAATTTGAAAGCCGTAAGAGGAAGCTATCTCCCGTCCGTCAGCAAACATGCATTGTTCCCTCTCGGAACCACGAACCTTCTAGTGAGTTGCTCCGGTTTGTGAGGGGTGTGTGTCTAAACTTTCGCCAAATAGGCCAATTTTTTTACCACATCATCTTGGGGGCATGACATTAAATCAAGCAAGGTTTCATGTTTTTCTGATCATTTTTTAATTTTTTGGAATTAAAATGTCATGGCATGCACTCCATGCATGTGCCCATGCCTCAACACCAATATGTTTGATAATTCATTCGAATTTACTGCACATGGAATTAACTCGCACACAAGTACACAAAAATATGATTTTTCAAACTTTTTTTGTTAGGCGTTGCATGTAGATGTAGTTCAAATTTGAATTAAGGGCATTAAATGGTTAGAAAATCACTTAAATGTCTTTACATGGTCAAATGACCCCTGAAATTTACCAAATTTTCAAATGACAGTTGTACTAGTGCATGTTAAATGTATGAAAAAAATTTGAAGGCCGTAAGAGGAAGCTATCTCCCGTTCGTCATCAAACATGCATTGCTCCCTCTCGGAACCATGAACCTTCTAGCGAGTTGCTCCGGTTTGTGAGGGGTGTGTGTCCAAACGTTCGTCAAACATGCCAATTTCTTTACCACATCATCTTGGTGGCATGACATTACATCAACCAAGGTTTCATGTGTTTCTGATCATTTTTCTATTTTTTTGAATTAAAATGCCATGTCACTGCATGCATACGTATGCATGTGTCCATGTCATGAGACCAATATGTTTGAAAATTCCTTCTAATTACTGCACATGGAATTAACTCGCACACAAGTACACAAATATGATTTTTCAAACCATTTTGGTTAGGCATTGCATGTAGATGTAGTTCAAATTTGAATTACGGTCATTAAATGGTTAGAAAATCACTTAAATGTCTTTGAAAGGTCAAATGACCCCTATAATTTTCCAAAATTTCACATTACAGTTGTAGTAGTGCATGTTAGACATTGAAAAAATTTCAAGGCTGTAAGAGGAAGCTATCTCCCGTTCATCATGAAACATGCATTGTTCCCTCTCGGAACCACGAACCTTCTAGCTAGTTGCTCTGGTTTGTGAGGGGTGTGTGTCCAAGCTTTCATCAAACATGCCAATTTCTTTACCACATCATCTTGGTGGCATGACCTTAAATCAAGCAAGGTTTCATGTTTTTCTGATCATTTTTTAATTTTTTGGAATTAGAATGCCATGGCATGCACTCCATGCATGTGCCCATGCCTTGACACCAATATGTTTGAAAATTCCTTCGAATTTACTGCACATGGAATTAACTTGCACACAAGTACACAAAAATATGATTTTTCAAAGTGTTATGGTTAGGCGTTGCATGTAGATGTAGTTCAAATTTGAATTACGGTCATTAAATGGTTAGAAAATCACTTAAATGTCTTTAAAAGGTCAAATGACCCCTGAAATTTACCAAATTTTTACATGACAGTTGTATTAGTGCATGTTAAATGTAGGAAAAAATTTGAAGGCCGTATGAGGAAGCTATGTCCCGTTCGTCATCAAACATGCATTGTTCCCTCTAGGAACCACGGACCTTCTAGTGAGTAGCTCTGGTTTGTGAGGGGTGCATGTCCAAACGTTCGTCAAACATGCCAGTTTCTTTCCACATCATCTTGGTGGCATGACATTACATCAACCAAGGTTTCATGTGTTTCTCATCATTTTTCTATTTTTGAATTAAAATGCCATGTCACTCCATGCATACGTATGCATGTGTCCATGTCATGAGACCAATATGTTTGAAAATTCCTTCTAATTTACTGTACATGGAATTAATTCCCACAGAAGTACACATATATGATTTTTCAAAATGTTTTGGTTAGGCGTTGCATGTACATGTAGTTCAAATTTCAATTGCGGTCATTAAATGGCTAGAAAATCACTTAAATGTCTTAGAAGGTCAAATGACCGCTGAAATTTTCCAAAATTTGACATGACAGTTGTACTAGTACTACAAAATTTCTCGTTCATTTAAAACACCATCTGTTGGCACTTTATTCCAAAATCGTCTTTCACAGCTAATAAAAAATATCTACAACATCACACATAGTTGTTTTCTAGGAACCGTTTGCGATGAAAATATCTTGGTCTATTTATGTCTCCCTCCTTAAGCTTCGCCGGCTGGTATGCTCTAGTGCCGGCAACCCCCGAATCCCGATCCCCATGCCCGCACTCCCTTCTTGCAAATATGATGCCGTGGAAATGCTTCGTGAAGGCCCGTACGATGGCCGCATCCCCCCAAGCGCCGCCGCGTGCACCGAGAGCGCGGCCGCCTATGCCGAGAGTGCCGTCGCATCCGCATTGAGTACGGCCGTTTCCGCCGAGAGGGCTTCTGCGGCAGCCGACAGGGCAGCTGCAACAGCCGAGACAGCTGCAGCTGCTGCTACGACGACGGCTGCAAACACCAAGAGCGCTCGAGTTGCCATTCATGCCGCTGATGTCGCCCTGGCCTGAGTCGAGGCTATCCACACCAAGATCGAGGATGCACACGCCAAGATATTCTAGGCCACCTCGGACTCCAGCATGCAACCCACGTCTGAAAAGGCGGCGGTGGCATCGAGCACCTGCTTCCTCATGAGGTCGCCGAGCGGGAGCTAGAGATGCAGGAGGTGGAGGAGATCGAGGGGCGCCGGGAGGAGGAGTTGCGCATGGCCGAGGTCGAGGTAGAGAAGAGTCTGTCCGTCGAGGAATCGGTGGTGGAGTACCAACGCGAGCTCTGGCGCAGCCACTACTATGAGTACTACAAACTTGAGGGTGGCGCTAAGGACGAGGACGAGGACGGGGACGAGGACAAGGACGCGGTCGACTTCAGCAGGGGGGACGCGGAGTCCACCAACGGCGAAGGAGAAGGCACTATCCCAGTTGGCCCGTGCAAAACGGGTTCTTACTGAACTGAAAGCAGAGGTGGATAAGACGAGCCTGGATGATCTCGATTAGGGAAATGAATATATTGGTCTTATGAAGTTGAACTAGCTATATGTTGTACTGTGCTGTTTTCATGTAGCTACCGTACCGTGATGTTATAATATATTTATGTGCCTGATTTGAAATTGGCAAACAATTGTTCGATATGAAATGTGAATTTGTGTAATACTGGAATTATTAATTGTAAACTAATAAACCTGCTAAATGTGTCGTGGACCTTTGCAAACGGTTCTAGCAATAAAAGCGGTTGTGATGGATAGCCCAATGCCACACAGTTTTCTTAATCAAATAGTGTGTGATATAGTTGATAAAAGCAAACGGTTAACTAAGGAAGACCGTGTGTGATAGTTACACCTTTCACACACGAGCCTACACATAAAACTGTGTGGGATTTACGTCCAAACGGAAACGTTTTCCCTGTATTGACTGTGTGGGATGTACATAAGAATGGAAACGTATTCCTTGGATTGACTGTGTGTGATATACATACGAACGGAAATGTTTTTCTAGGATTCACCGTGTGGGATATACATACCTATGGAAATGATTTTCTCAGATTACCGTGTAGGCTGTACATACCTACGGAAACGATTTCTGGGATTCACCGTGTGGGGTGTACATACCTACGGAAATGATTTCTGGGATTCACCATGTGGGATGTACATACGTACGGAAATGATTGGGTTTCAATGCCTCGCCCGATCGCACACGACCCCAGCCTGGGTCCCAAGAGGGCCTATCCTCAACGATTTCCGGGTCGTGTGGGAAGGACACCCTATCGCACACACTCACTTGGCGATAGTTCCAACTACCGTCACGAAAAGCGGTAAAAACCGTTTGTTTAGGACCGACGCGCACAACTGTAGGAAGTAGGAACCCTCGGTGTAGTTGGAGTCATCGTCGACGGTGGCATCTGGCTCCTGAGCTCCAGCATCTGGTTGCAACAACCAGGTATAGAAAGGGGAAAAGGGGGAGCAAAGCAACCGTGAGTACTCATCCAAAGTACTCGCGAGCAAGGATCTACACTACATATGCATTGGTATCAATGAAATGGGTAGTATCTGTGGACTGAACTGCAGAATGCTAGAATAAGAGGGGGATAGCTAGTCCTATAGAAGACTACGCTTCTGGAAGACTCCATCTTTAAGCATATAGAAGAGAGTGGATGGTATGTTCACCACGTGTCACCGTAAATAATAATCCTACCCAGCGATCCTCTCCTTGTCGCCATGTGAGAGAGCGATCACCGGGTTGTATTTGGCACTTGGAAGGGTGTGTTTTATTAAGTATCCAGTTATAGTTGTCAAAAGGTTGAGGTACAACTTTGGGTTGTCCTTTTACCGAGGGACACGACTATTCGAATAGATAAACTTCCCTGCAAGGGTGCACCACATTACCCAACACGCTCGATCCCTCTGGCCGGGCACACTTTTCTGGGTCATGTCCAGCCTCGGAAGATCAACACATCGCAACCCTACCTAGGCACAACAGAGAGGTCAGCACACCAGTCTAAATCCCATGCATGCAGGGGTCTGGGACCATCGCCCATTGCACACCTGCATGTTGCGTGGGCGGCCGGTGAGCAGACCTAGCAACCTCCATTACAAAGGAAGTTGTGTTACGCGGTCCAACCCAGCGTGCGCCGTTTAGTCGCTGACGTCAAAAAGGCTTCGGCTAATACCACGATGTTGAGTTCCCATAACTATTCCCAAGTAGTTGGTTAGTGCGTATAGGCCAGTGGCCAAACTCAGATCAAAGACCAAGATCTCGTTAAGCGTGGTGTTATTTTGAAGTAACCGTGAACACCGACCAGTGCCAGGCCCACCTCTCACCTAGGTGGTCTCAACCAGCCATGTCGCTCCGCCACAAAGATCCACCCAGAGGGCCGTAAGGAAAGTATGTCCTTTCAGCCCCCAATCCGTGAATCAACCACGGGTACTCTACGAGCCGACCTGACTTTAGTCACCACATGTATCATATAAAATATGTATATAAGTATATACCCGTGATCACCCCCCGAGTGATCATGGCCCGATGGTATAACATGGCAGACGGACAAGAATGTAGGGCCACTTATGATAAATTAGCATCCTATACTAAGAATTTAGGATTGCAGGTAAAGGTAACAATAGTAGTTGCAAACACAGGCTATGCAGCAGAATATGATTAACCGAAAGCAGTAACAAGCTACACTACTCTAATGCAAATAGTAGAGAGAAGGAATAGGCTATATCGGGTTGATCAAGGGGGGGGCTGCCTGGAAGCTCAGTCGAGAAGGAGCGGTCGTCAACACCGTAGTCGTACTGGGTAGCAGCGGCGTCGGTCTCGGTTTCTAACAAGAGAAGAGGGGGAAGAAACAACAAATATAATACAAACATATGCATGACGATGCATGACAAGATAATGAGCGGTGCTAGGTGTGCCCTAACATGGCAGTAGGTGATACCGACAAAGGAGGGAAACATCCAGGAAAGTATTCCCGGTGTTTCGCATTTTTGGACAGATGAACTATAGGTGGAATGTTGCATGTTCGCTATGCTAGGGACGTGTGGCGGACGAACAGACTGCGTATTCGGCTTCGTCTCGTCGTTTTGAGCAACTTTCATGTACAAAGTATTTTCATCCGAGTTACTAATTATTTAATATTAATTTTTAAAGATTTAATTCATTTTTAGAATTAATTTAATTAGAAAATGTAATTATGATGTCAGCGTGATGTCAGCATGATGTCAGCAGTCAACCGTCTGTTGACTGGGCCAACAGACGTGTGGGTCCCGTTCGTCATTGACTAAGACTAACTAATCATGATTAATTAGTTAACTAAGTGAATAGGTTAACTAATCCAAATTAATTAAGTTAATTAATATATATATATATATATTTCTTAAATTCTTTTTTAAAATGTTCTGGGGCGGGCCCCCCTATTCAGTTGCCCGAAGGGGGGGCTAGCAGGTCGGGCATGCGGGTGGCAGTTACGGGCCCACGAGCATGGGCGCCCAAGCGGGGTCGGGCGCGACCTAGGTGGCGGTCGCGGGCGGGGGCGCAACAGGTGGTCGACAGCGAGCGGCGCCGGTGGTGTAGAGCCAGCAACAGGGGGGCGGCCACGGCACAGGTGCGTGGGCGGCAGGAGGAGGAGTAGCGCACGGCACGTGCAGGCGTGGCTTGTGGGCGCGGGCGGGACGTGACACAGGTAGGCGGAGGCGACGACGCCGGCGGGCAGAGGCGACCACTGGGTAAGGTGGAGCAGTGGGCAGCGGCGGCGGCCTCGACCGTGAGTGCGGCTGCAGGTGGGCGCGGGTATCGACGGTGTTGTGAGCAGGAGGGGTAGCAGCTGTAGGCGGGCACGCACAGGGACGTAGCGGTGCGAGTGGCCGGAGCCGGAGTAGGCGTAGGCACGGAAGTCCGGGGCGCGGCGAGCGAGTAGCGGGAGGCGGCGGTCGATCCCGAGCGAGCGCGTGCGAACGGGGACAGGGGAGAGAAGAGGTCGGGGGCCTCACCCGCGATCATGGGGTCAAGGCAGCGGGGCTCGGGGAGGAAGACGCGGACGAGGCGAGCAACGACGGAGAGGACGGCGTGCAGTACGGCGAGGAGGAGGACGAGGACGCGGCGGCAACCGGGCCACCGACGACGAGGGCGGTAGGGTGATGAGCGGCGACGACGAGGCAGCACCGGGCGGCGTCGGGGTCGAGCCCCCGATCTCGATCCAGATCGGGGAGGGGAGTGGGCGATGTGGGGGGAAGAAGTGGGGTAGTGTGGTCGGCCTAGGGTTTTCCCAGGGGGGTTATGGGGAGTGGGGTGGGGCGCGGCTGGGCCGACCTAGTTGGCCCGATGGCCAGCTAGGCGACGGCCCAGTAGGGGGGGGGGTTCATTTCTTTTATTATTATTTCTTGTTTTTTATTTTATTTTATTTTATTCTGTTTTATCTTTGTTTCCTATAGTTTTAGTTTTTGTAAATTATATACTTGGCCTCTAATTTAGTATTTCAATTTAGTCCACTGCCACAAAAAGTCTAGTCCTCAAATAATTTAGTTTGATATTTTAATAATTAGTAAAGGCATTTAAATAATTAGGTTTTCTACTATTTAAATCATTTTAGTGAAGTTAAGCATTTCATAAAAGTTTGGTTTCACTGCCATAATCACCTATGCATTATCTGGCATGACCCAAACATTTTAGTTTCGTTGTTTGAAAACTTTTGTTGTTTGCCTGATTTTTTATTTGAATTTGAATCGATTTCGAACTAACGCGAGATTAGCAATAGTACTCGAGGTGACGTGGCATCATTAGCAGAGGTTCACTGTAGTTTAAGTATCCGGGTGTCACAATTCTCCTCCACTATAAGAAATGTTGTCCCAAGATTTAAGGGGCATAAGGTGGGGAGGTTCTGGTTACGAAGTTTTAACGATTCTTCTTGGTCTTGGTTGCTCTTCTCAAAGAGGTCGATCCATTATATGATGTCTTCATTTCTCTGCTTCAGGTCATCATGATGAAGTAGGCATTCTTTCTTTGGGATCTCTGTTCTACTTACGAAAGAATAAGGGGGTATACCGAAAGAATCACTAGTACGTGTCGGTGCTATACAAACGATTTTAACCCCTTTCCACGACGGCAATTGGAACCATGGACTAGTGAGTGACGGCGATAGAGGGGTCCTTCCCACACGACCGAGAAACTGTCGGGGATAGGGTCCCTATAGTACTCCTACTCGTTTCTGCTCGCATTGCCATCGCAGTCGATATTCCGTGGTGCTACGTTTATGATGCGCGGCCCATCACAAATGGTTCACTATTATAGAATGTGTATAACACGTGGCCCATCCCAAACGCTTCACTATTAATAAGATTAGCTAATCGTCGTACGAGTGTCGGACATGATTATGAAATGTCGGACCGTCGTAACATCGTCATACACAACAATTATCGCACACGCTATTCTATCATGCAACGTTTACGATGCATACTTCATCAGAAATAGTTCATGGTTGCGAATCGTGTACGATAAGGCAACTAACACAAATGTTTAGTTTGGCCGCACCATTTGTGATATTGTCTGACATTGCACACGCTTTGCAAACGGCAACTGTGTGCATGCTTGCACACATTTCCTGTGTGTGAACCGTGTTGGATTATGGTGTATATCGCAAATGTTTGTGTTTTACCAACCGCGTGTGTCATAACGACCTGGAGAGCATAATTTCACCATAATTTAATTGCTACTATTTCAAATTGTACCAGATTTGAATTTGAATGTATACTATAGCTTTATTCATATCCATCAGGTTCAAACAACCAATGAATTATTCGATTCATAGGTACATATGTTCATGAATTACATAAGAACCAAATAAAGAATGATGAACCACAGTTGTATACTTGTACTATTAAAGACGGTAAAGAAAGAAGCAAAATACATTCTGGTTGCTGAACAAGGTGAAGCGGAATGCCCATATTGTGCCCTCCTCCATGCAGAAGGCACACACGACTCTAGTCCAACCCCTTGTGATGGCCTACCGCCCATCCTTCACGGTCTTCATGAAAACATCTAGAGAATCATCATGTTCTGGTAGAAATACTTTAACCTTTGCATGCCCACCAATCATGTAGTTTGAGAGGTAATCTTGAGTAAACTGCTTTGGAAGAGTCAGACATTGTCATCTAACACAACTCATTATGGGCAATAAAAAGAAGGTTGCAGAGTTCTTACTTACCATCCTGTAGTTCGTTGTTGTCTTGGATAAAGTGTAAATAAATAGTTTAATTGCCATCTTTGGACCCATTTTACTAACAATCTTTATCAACTTCCCTACTTGATGTTAGTTCATCGATATCTCATTGCCCCATACGCAGAAAGGGTCGAAGCGCGGATCTTTACCAATGACATATGTACCTAAAAGTACCAAGTTAATATTAGAAGCTAAAAAGCAATTGCACAATGATGTAGTACAACACTCTTTTATAATACTCCATCCGTTCATAAATATTTGTATTTCTAGCGATTTCAACAAGTGACTACATACGGAGCAAAATGAGTGAATCTACACTCTAAAATATGTCTATATACATCCGTATGTGGTTGTCCATTTGAAATCTCTAAGAAGACAAATATTTAGGAACGGAGGGAGTATCTTATTACATCCAATATACTCACATATTAGATGAATTAACATCTTATATTATGGGCCGGAAGGAGTTTAATGCATTCTTACA
This sequence comes from Triticum aestivum, assembly GCF_018294505.1. Taxonomy (NCBI): domain Eukaryota; kingdom Viridiplantae; phylum Streptophyta; class Magnoliopsida; order Poales; family Poaceae; genus Triticum; species Triticum aestivum. Next base: position 340,586,646 of record NC_057809.1, read on the forward strand.
AATTATCAGCTGATTAACTGCTTCTGTATCCATGTGTTACAATTAGTTTGAGCTAGTTCGGGCTCAAATATCCCTAAAGTATATCTAAACATGAGGGCTAGTTTGAGCTAGTTGCATCTATAACCCACCCAAAAAACTGTCCAACCCAAGAGGTGCTAATTGGAGCTAGTTCTCCCAGTGCATTTATTGTCAATCTAACCGTGCCATCCGAACAACTCTTTGGATGGAGTTAGTTCAGGGTTAGTCATGAGCTAGAAACTAACTCTAACCTCTAGCTAAGTTGAGTATCCAAACATGGTTGTGTTGTTGTTGTTGTTGTTGTTGCTGCTGCTCTTCTACGTATATCTAGACATCATTAGAACATTAATGTAACACTCTTCCTTGTTGCTATGTAGCCTAGGATTGAATATTTAGACATTAAGTACAGTGCATGTTGCTATGTAGCCTCAGATATATTACATATGTCCCTAGTTAACCTAACGATAAATGGGTTGCAGATATATTCAGTTAAAAGTCTGATTCACCGATTAGTCCCTTATCAGCCCCCGTCCTATATGGTACCAGCTACCGATATCCTGAACAGTGAGCAGATATAAGCCATGGGATGAAACTAACCTCAATGGAAAACAGCAGCCATTCCCAAAATTGTCATGTTTAGGTACATCAAGAAGCATGTTAAGCACAACAGGCTAAACATCAACCAAAATTATCCATGGCAGACAAAATAATCTCCAAAATATAGCTTCAGTATGCAGGTTTAAGCACGCTAGTAAAGCAAAACAAGTATGTTAACTGCAACATGCCTAACATTTAACAACAAGCAAACATATTCATTCAAACTGGTATTGTGCCGGTCTAATTACACTGTTTATTGTTAAATAAAAATGGAAAGGTGTGTTAACTACAAGATGCAGCAACCAAATGTAGTCATTCATAGTGGTATTGTTGAAACTGGTACTAACGAAATTGAACTGCACAGTTCATACTTGCACATATAGAACATCACGTTGTGAATAACTGTAATAAACATGGCATACTACGAACAACCAAAGATAGCATTTGAAACTGGACATATGCTAACTATAAACAACCGAAGAATCAAAAAACTTTAAAAGAGGCATATGCTAGCTATAACAGGCTTAGCAGCAAGCAAATATATGCATTCCTATCGGTATGTTTAAAACTGGATTGATGAAATGTACTGCACATTAAATAATTGCACATATAGAGCGTCGCATTGTGAACAACTGAAATAAACAAGGCATACTGCAAACAACCAGATATAGCAATTAAAACTGGACATATTCTCACTACACTACAAAAGGGACTTAACAAAACAAATCATGGGTTTCCCCCTATGAAGAGGCACGGAAAAACAAATCATGGGTTTCCTCACTTGTCACGGATGGGCTCATTCTCGTGGGAAGAGCATGGACCCTGGATGCGCTCCATGTTGTCGCAGATGGGCTCCTTCCCCTTGGAAGAGCATGGCTGTAGGGTGCCCTCCCTGATATCGTAGACAGGCGCTTTCCCCATGGAAGAGTAGATGGGCTCTTTCCCGTTGGAAGAGCCGGAGAGGGTGCCCTCCTCGTGGTCGCCGTCGATGAGGTCTGACTTGGAAGCTGTGGATCCCAAGCTAGCATCGCAGAATGCGTCCTTCAGAAATGACAAAAGGGGCTCGATGGTGATGTAGGATGGCAAATTGTTGACAGCGAGCCAGAGGAGATCAGCGGCGGGGCCATGGATGAGATCGACGGCGGTTGAACCCGAGGGGTTGGGGGTGGGCCACTTAACCTGTGACATAGCCCGCCTCAGGCCATCGCTATCGATGACCTCGATGTCGTAGCCGGTGGCCGAGACATGCCCGCATACTCTAGCCCGCTGCTTGAGTGCATGCCGCCAGTAATGGTCGTCAGCTTCCTCGGCAACGTCAGGCAAAGAGACCGCGGTACACCTCTTCTGGGCCAGTCACTCCTCAAGCTCCACGGGAAGCGTAGCCGGGCTTAGGCTGCGACGCTCTAGAGTGGGGGATGGGGATGGGGATCTGTGGGAAAGGGGTCGTTTGGCAGGCGTCATCTAAGAAACTTAGGGCGGCCTGGGTATGGAGATCAGTGGGTAAGCTGCACGGGAAAACTAGCAGATGTTGACAATGGAGGCCTTGCGGCGGCGGCGGTGGGGACCTTGCTAGGGTTTTGAGCGAGGGAGGGTGTGTGTGTGTGCGCGCATGCTCGAGGAGGTTTTGGTGTGTGTGTGTGTGTGTGTGTGTGTGTGGAGGGGGGGTGTTTGAGGAAATGACGCGGGTACTGAAAATTTTAGTACGCGGGAGTGAAATGCCAGGGCTATTTGAATTTTTGATGATAGTGCATCACACATGGTTCGGAGATAACAACCGCGTGTTATGAAACAAAAAAAACCTCGAGGCGGGCAGATATTTTCTAGGGATGTAGGCGGGATTGGGAACAAGAAACATCACACACGGTCCAAAGATAACAACCGTGTGTTATGGAACAGAAAAACCCTCTAGGCGGGCATATATTTTTGAGAGGGGGAGCCTCGTGGAGCCCAATGTACTATGTGGATGTGTGCGTGACAGGGGCACCATCGTGGCACACAGTTAGTTTGAGTGAACCGTGTCTGTTGCGTCATCCGACTTGTCTAATGTTCATAAATTTGGTGAAAAATGACACGGGAGAGGGTCAGAACACGAACACACTTGCATGTGGACCAATTTTATGTATGAAAAGGGTGGTTTGATTTTCAAATACCAAATGCAACTTCGATGTGGCACCTATCTCGCAAAGCGGACGGCATTGCTTGCCCGCTTGTGTCGGCATGAAGGGAATCCTAAGCTATGAATGCATGCCCCTCCCCCAAACCGAGGTTCACCTAGTAAAGTGTGAAGTAGCTAGCAGCCCCCTCCCTCGTGTCGGCACGAAGGGAATCCTAAGCTATGAATGCATGCCCCCAACCGAGGTTCACCTAGCAAAGTGTGAACTAGCTAGCAGCCCCCTCCCTCATGTCGGCACGAAGGGAATCCTAAGCTATGAATGCATGCCCCCCAACCGAGGTTCGCCCTAGCAAAGTGCGAAGTAGCTAGCAGCCCCCTCCCTCGTGTCAGCACGAAGGGAATCCTAAGCTATGACTGCATGCCCCCCCATCCGAGGTTCACCTAGCAAAGTGCGAAGTAGCTAGCAGCCCCCTCCCTCGTGTCAGCACGAATGGAATGCATGCCCCCCCAACCGAGGTTCACCTAGCAAAGTGCGAAGTAGCTAGCAGCCCCCTCGTGTCGCCACGAAGGGAATCCTAAGCTATGAATGCATGCCCGCAACCGAGGTTCACCTAGCAAAGTGCGAAGTAGCAGCCCCCCCCCCACACTTCCATTCGGCGGGCCAGAGAGGCATATCTCACCAAGATGGATCATAAAATGGACCAAGAATAATCCACCTTGGTCGTACAACCTCTCTCTTGTTGTTGGTCAAAGCGATGGTCGTCCATGCGATCCCGGAGATGGGCTAGCTTGCCAATAATCACGCAAGTAGCTATTCCCCGAAGACAACCACTGCATGCGTGTGGTCCAAACTTATGTATGGAGAGGTATGTTTTTGAGTAACAACGGAACAAATTTGATGTGGCACCATGATTTCGAACTAGAAATCTCCACACTGAGTGAGGGTTAGGTTGACGATGCATATGTATGTTACACCACACTTCAAGCCAACGACGGGGATTCATGCATGCATGTGTGCATAGTATATGCGCTCAAAATTAAGGTCTGAATCTCACCATGACCTATACTATGATAACACGAACCAAATGAAGAATTCTCCATGGTAACCTATCTTGTTGTTGGTCAATTTGATCATGGATTTCCATGCGGGCCCACGAGTATATAGTCTTGTCGCCGATAACCAAGCGAGGGAGTGTAACGTTCGAAGGCAACCACTACATGCATATGTATGGAGGTGATGCGTGCACGCATGTTTGAATACCATTTCACAACATTGGTGTGGCGCGTGCGTAAAAAATCATACACTAGCTCCCCACACAGAGCGAGATAGGTTCATGACGTGTCGTTGTACTAGCCACTTCGACTCGATGGGAGTGATTCATGCATACACATGCATGTGTGTGTGCTCAAACTGTATCATGCATGCCATCCCAGAGCATGACCTATATATATATTATATCACAAGCAAAAATAATAATTCCCTTGTCGGTGTCAAAACCTGCGGATCTCGAGTAGGGGGTCCCGAACTGTGCGTCTAAGGCGGATGGTAACAGGAGGCAGGGGACACAATGTTTACCCAGGTTCGGGCCCTCTCGATGGAGGTAAAACCCTACGTCATGCTTGATTGTTCTTGATGATATGAGTATTACAAGAGTTGATCTACCACGAGATCAGAGAGGCTAAACCCTAGAATCTAGCCTATGGTACGATTGTCTGTTGTCCTACGGACTAAAACCCTCCGGTTTATATAGACACCAGAGGGGGCTAGGGTTACACAAGGTCGGTTACAAAGGAGGAGATATCCATATCCTTATTGCCTAGCTTGCCTTCCACGCCAAGTAGAGTCCCATCTGGACACGGGACGAAGTCTTCAGTCTTGTATCTTCATAGTCCAACAGTCCGGCCAAAGGATATAGTCCGGCTGTCCGGAGACCCCCTAATCCAGGACACCCTCAGTAGCCCCTAAACCAGGCTTCAATGACGATGAGTCTGGCATGTAGTGTTGTCTTCGGCATTGCAAGGCGGGTTCCTCCTCCGAATACACCACGGAAGAGTTTGAATACAAGGATAGTGTCCAACCCTGCAAAATAAGTTCCACATACCACCGTAAAGAGAATAATATTTCCAGAAATCTAATCTGCTAACACGTTTTGACAGCATGACATCACGCCATGGCCCAATCATCATTTGAACCGTTTTTCTTCAACCAGCCCCGCACATAACACGAGGCGGTTTCCTTGACATGTCTCGTCAAAGCAGAGATTGTGTTCCCCTTATCACGGGATTCTCGTCAATACAAACGTGGGTAACCCAACCGTGCATGTTGGTATGACTCCTAGATCTTAGGTAAGTCTCAAACGGCCACGAGGAGGACGCCTAATATTCACCCCCTTTATAAAGGGACAAGGCTTTTTCTTTTTTCCCTCCCGCGCTCAATCGAATCCTTCCCCCGCCTCGAGTTCTAACACCCAAAGCTCAGGTCAGGTGCTTCAGACCTTCAATCATGTCCGGATCTAGCCAAGGCCGGTGGATGCCTTCCTTCATCACGGAGGAGGACATCAAGAAGTTGAGGGAGGCCAGATACCTGACCGCCGAAATTCCGCATAGGCTGCCCGCCCAAGGGCAGGTCGTCCCTACTCCTGAACCCAACAAGAGCGTTGTGTTCGTCTCCCACTTCCTCCGAGGACTAGGCCTCACTCTGGATCCCTTTGTTAGGGGTCTTATGTTCTATCACGGGCTGGATTTTCATGATCTGGCCCCGGATTCCCTTCTTCACATCTCGTCATTTATTGTCGTATGTGAGGCCTTCCTCTGTATTACCCCTCACTTCGGCTTGTGGCTCAAGACCTTCGATGTGAAGCCGAATACGGTCGAGGGGCAGTACGCAGCGTGCGGAGGTGCTCTAATAAGCAAAATTGCTGACACTCCATGGCCAAAGGGTTCCTTTCCAGAGGTGTCCGGATTGTGGCAGCAGGAGTGGTTTTACATCACAGCTCCCCGAAGTGCCAAATGGGTAGCCGCCCCCACCTTCCGCTCGGGCCCCCCACCACAATTGATGTCATGGATCACCAGGGGGCTGAGCTGGGGCCCAGCCAAGGACGTGCCAATACTGTAGAGCCGTATCCGATATCTCTTTGAGGGTGATTTCAGTCTGGTTATGGTAATGCAAGTTATGCTGGTTCGTCGAGTCCAGCCCTGCAAACACCGCCCCCTCCGCATGTGGGAATTCAACCCGGAAGGACCACGCACTATTCAGCATTTCCTCGGCATGACGCACGAGGAGATGTACAAATCGTTCTTCGGACCCCAAATAGAGTGTCCGGACACCACCGAGGATGTGGGCCTGAGCTGCAACCGCCCCGCTGCCCAAGTAAGTAATCCCATGGCCGAACACACTATCCTTTTATTTATCATGACATCATTCTGAAGAATCGCTCTTTGACCAGGACTGGATAACAAAGGCGAAGATGATCCGGTGTTCGGCCCCCTTTCCTGAGGGCTTGGACAACCCGGTGCTGGAAAAGATGCTCGAGCCAGCACCTTGTCTAGTGCCCTCAAAGGAAGATGAGGGGGGGGATAAAGAGGGCGAAAGCGGGCCTCCATCGCTACCTATTCCAATCGAGGGAATGAGCGCCTCCGCGAGGGAGGATAACCAAGGGGAAGAATCTAACATTCTCTCTCCTCGGGGAAGGAAGAGGACTACCTCTAAAAATCCAGAAACTAAGGTTTTAAAACAGGAGAAGAAATCTCCGCCAGACGGTCCTGCCTCAGAGGGTATTCTTGCCGCACAATGTCCGCGCGGGGATCAGCTCTCTACCGAGCTGTAAGTAATCAAAAAAGTACTTAATAGTGAAGATATCCTACCTTACGTCCGAGAACAATAACCAATGCTTATAAATTGCAGTCCGGATCGCAACCCTTCTCGACAGAGTTCATCTTTGGGGGATCTTCTTCCGGAGATGATGGAGAGTGAAACGCCTCCCCCGGACTCCCCAGCTCAAGAAGTGGGCGACCTTGAAGTGTCGTCGCGAAGGGTACCTCCGGATCCACTAGGGCCAGGGGATAACCCTTTGGCTGCCCGGGATCCCCAGTATCCGGCTCCTGAGGAGAGCGACAGCAAGGGTCCATACAGTGTGCGGTCGGACGCGCTGAAGGATCTTCTGGGGCAAGCTGTCGTCTCGGAAGCGCATCGTACGCTAATGGGTATGGTAATTGAAAGGATTTCATCCGCTGAAAGCGGTTTGCACGAAGCTTTTATGAGTCTGTTGAAAGGCTTCGAGGTACATGAAATAATGTATGCCTTTAATAGTATCACATACGTTAGGTATGCCCATGCAGATAGTAGCCCCCGAGACTCTGGTTGTCGTCGAGAACGGCGGCAAATAAAGGATCATATTCCCAGGTAATAACCAGACTGCCTTTATGTGCAGGTGGTAGAACTCCGGTGGCTAGCCGGACTGATGGGTTTGTCGAACTAAAGCGGCAACTGGATGCGGCAGATACCGACATCGTGCTTGTCAACAAGCGGCTTGACGAGGCATAGGGTGAGTGATTTTTCTGGTGATTGTCACATAATAAGAGCAGCATGATGCCAATACCTTTAATATGTTGTGACTGCAGATGGAGCTCCCACCGTGGAGATCCTTCGGGCGGAGCTTGCCCGAGCCAAGGAGCATGCAAGGAGTAGCAATGCGGCCTCCTTAAAGGCGGCCGCAGAGTTAAGGGCCGAAGAGGCCGCGCATTGCGAGAGCAAGGAAAAATAGCCAAGATGGCTGTAGAGTTAAAGGATGCTGCTGACCGTTACCGGCTTCTTGAAGAAGAAAATCGGGCGAAGGCGACGGACCCGGAGAAGGCACGGGTGGCTGCCAAGGAAGCCCGCTCCAAAATTAGAGCGACGAAGGAGGAGCTGAATCAAGCTGCAGATATCGTGTCTGGGAAGCCCTTCTTGTTGCGGACTAAGTTCAGAGATCCGAAGTATGGTCCTCTGGACTGGCTATGGAGTTTTGCGGACGCGTACATGGATTTGGCTGCAAGTTCTGCTGATGCAGCCGAGTACTTCAAGGATCAGAAAGGTCCCGAAGTGGAAAAGCTGTTCTGGTCACAGTTTCACGCTCTAGTCCATCCGTTGCTGCTGAATGAGCGATTGGCCGGTTGGGCCGAGGTCCATAGGTTGTCCGGACATGCCATGAGGTCCGTTATGGATCACCTGTGGCCAGGAGGGCCAAGGCCGAATAGCTATTTTAGCTTAGTGCAACAATTCCTTTATGTTGTGCCACACATCGATGTTGTAAAGAGATCGGCGTGCATAGAAGGTGCGCGGATGGCCCTTGCCCGTGTCAAAACATACTGGGCGGAGATGGAGGCCACCACTGCTGCAGCATAGGGTTCGGCCATAGGCCGAGTGGCTGCCGAGCACTACTTTGAAGAAGTCCTTGAAGGCGCTCGTTCGATAGAGGCTCAGTGCTCGAAGAATATTATTTTCCAGTGACATGTAGTCCCATTGTACAAACAATGTTTTTCTGAATTAATCGAGGCTGTATTTATACTTTTGCCCGAAAGTACTATGATGCCTCCTGTGCGGCCGTTTATATATATATATGTATATATGTATATAACCTGAAAGTTTGCAGTCGTCGGCTTCCGCCCCCATGCATATAATGCGAGGGTGTTCACAAAAGATGCATATCCACACTTGATCCAACGTCTTGGTCCGTCAAGGAGGTGATAGCGTAGCGAACGAGGCAATCGGACTATATTGCTTTAACACTTTCACTTAGCCATAGGAGTTTGATAGTGGGGCTACTATATAGCCCCTGGTACTTTTGCGCTCGTCCGAATACGGGGCGCGTATGTACGTGACCGGGAAACGGCCCTTTGTTAATGCGGAGGAATCCCGAAGATTCTGATTAGTCATTGAGTGGTTGACCAGTCTCTCGCTATATCATGACAGTCAGTTTTTGGCTTTATCCACTGAGGTGCTCATCCGGATGAACCAGGGCACAATCGCAGTAGTTCTCCCAGTGCTACCTTAGCCGATATAACGGAACGTAAGGTACCAAAACGTGGGAGCTGGGCAAACCCAACATTTGACTGAAGACATGATTCGGAGCTGATGCATATAGGGCCAAACTCGCGACGCCGAACACTCCCTAAGGTGTTTGGTTTTTATAACATATACCGGGCTAAACAATGCCCTTTATAAGAAACCCCATCTTTCCAGGTACGTGCAAAATCCTGGCGTGGCCACATGCCAATAACGCCGGCATCCTTCTCGGTTGTGTGGAGTATCCGGAGGATGTGAGCAACAAGAGACAGTAAAAAGGTTTACGCAGGGCCTTAATCTAAAAAGAAACCTTTGGGCGGGTCCCTACTGCATGTCTGCGCCTGTGTCTTTGTTGTGCCGTGTCCTGGACGGGTGTAGCACGATTATCACCTGCAAAAGGAAAGAACTTAGGTGAAAGTTGCCGTGCCAAAAAGAAGAATGAATGACCAAAATTCCAGAGAGGCCTAGTTGGGCCGGGCTGGCCCTGATTACATGCGGGGAGCCCCTAGTATCGTTTTATGAGGGTTCGAAAACTAATCTCATGCATGTATGATGGAACGCCGGACTCGTCTAACCGTGTTCGTGGTCTTGACAACCTGCCATTTTTTCTAGTTGGTGAGGCCGTCTAGTGTGCGGCTGTTAGAGCCGCCGCGTCCTCTTTTGTACGTAAAGAATGGTTGGTGTTTCCGCTAACTGTAATGACGCCTCGTGGACCGAGCATCTTGAGCTTGAGAAAAGCATAATGCGGTATTGCGTTAAAATGAGTGAAAGCCTCCCTTCCGACTAGTGCTTGAAAATCACTTCGGAATGGAGCGATGTGAAAAGTTAACGTTTCACTTCAGAAGTTATCAGGAGAACCGAATACCACCTGTAGTAGTAGAGAGCCCGTGCAGTGGGCCTCTTGGCTTGGTATTACTCGCTTGAAGGTAGTATTACTGTGGCTTATTTGTGTCGGGTCTATCCCCATTTTGCAGACTATGTCCTGATATATCAGATTTAGATCACTGCCGCCGTCCATGAGGACCCTTCTGAAATGGTACCCGTTTATTATTGGGTCTAACACCAAGGCCGTCAGTCCTTCGCGCCAGATATGTGTATCGTGATCCCTACAATCAAAAGTGATCGGATGGGCCAACCAGGGGCTGGACCTAAGGGTGACGGTCTCTATGGCGCATGCGCATCGGAGTGTGTGATTGCTTCTCCTCTTTGTCACATGGATCACGTTTACTGTTTTAACCTCTGGTGGGAACTTTTTTTGTCCTCCGGCGCTTTGCTAGCGAGGTTCATCCTTGTCGTCACTTGGTGTCTCTCCCCTTTGTGTTCGGCGTTTAGCTTACCGGCCTACTTGAAAACCCAACATTCTTTGTGGGTATGATTTGCAGGTTTGTCTGGGGTGCCGTGAATCTGACAGAGTTTGTCAAGAATTTTGTTTAGGCCAGATTGTCCTTCTCTGCTCCCTTTGAAATGATTTTTCCGCTGACTTGGTCGGGATCCCCTGAATCCGGCGTTTGCCGCCGTGTTATCTGGGCTACCTTCTTTATTTCGACGCTTGTTTTTGTTGCGTCGTGGTTTACCATTGCCATCCCTTACTTCGGATGTGCTTGGGTTGCTGGTGCTGCTACGGGCCAACCAGTTGTCCTCGCCCGCACAAAAGCGGGTCATGAGGCTTGTTAGGGCTGCCATTGTTCTCGGTTTTTCTTGACCGAGGTGTCTGGGGAGCCATTCGTCTCGGACGCTGTGTTTAAAAGCTGCTAAGGCTTCGGCGTCCGGATAGTCAACTATTTGGTTCTTCTTGGTGAGGAACCTATTCAAAAGCTTTCGAGCGAACTCTCCGGACTATTGGATTATATGACTTAAATTGTCTGCATCCGGAGGTCGGACATAAGTCCCTTGAAAATTGGCCCGGAAAGCGTCCTCGAGATCCTCCTAACTTCTAGTTGAGTTTCCGGGGATGCTTTTCAGCCAGTGCCTAGCTGGCCCTCTAAGCTTGAGGGGCAAGTATTTAATGGCATGGAGATCGTCTCCATGAGCCATATGAATATGGAGGATGAAGTCCTCTATCCAGACTCTCGGGTCTGTTGTTCCGTCGTACGCCTCTATGTTCACCGGTTTGAATCCCTCTGGGAATTCACGATCCAACACCTCATTTGTGAAACATAGTGGGTGTGCGGCACCCCTGTATTGGGATGCGCCATAGTGTTCGGACGGTTGTAGTATTCGGTGTTGGTTGTGTACCGTAGCGCGCTTCCTAGATCCATAGATAGATCTGGTCACGCCGGATTTTTGACGCAAGTTCTCATGTAGAATGTGTGTTGACTTATGCGTGACTTTGTTAGCCGCTCTATCGCGTTCGCGGGGTGGTGGATCTGGCCGGTTGGCCGTATCACTTTTCGGATGTATGGGCTCTAAGGCCTCATCGTCGAATTCCGGTAATAGCTTGCGCTTTGGATAGCTATTTGGATGGTAACTTCCACCATACTTTGTTACTTTGTTCCACTTGCTGTTTGAGTGTATCTTGTGCGACCTTGAGCCTTTGCTTCTGTTTCTTCAGGCTTCTCACCGTGGCAGTAAGCCTTCTGTGGAGGTTCTCTTGCTCTAAGTGTGTTTCCGGGATGATGGGTGCATCTTCGTCCGGACTGTTTTCTTCCCTAGACGGGGATTGATGAGGCTTATCTTTGGCGTCATCGTGTTCGGATGTCGGATCCATACTATGTTTGCAGTTTGCATCTTGATCATTTTCTGCCACCGGGGTGGTGCAGTTGTCGTCTCTTCCAGAGTCGCGTGGACTATTATTATCACTGTTTTTGCTATGGCGGCACCGCTGACGTCGGCGCTTGGGTTGCTTCTTGGAGGGGTCATCCTTTGCTTTCTCATCGCCATTGGCTTCGTTGGGGGTGTCCACCATGTATATGTCATGTGATGAAGTAGAGGTCCAGCGCCCTGTGGGCGGTGGTTCCGGTTCGTCTCCTGCATCGTCGTCCATACCGTTGATGTCTTCGGAGTCGAAGTCGAGCATGTCGGTTGAGTCATCGACAGTGGCTACTAAGTGGGTGGTGGGTGGGAAGCGAATTTCTTCGTTGTCCGCATCCCATTCTAGCCGGACATAGTTCGGCTAGGGTTCTCCTGACAGGGAGAGAGACCTTAATGAATTTAGCACATCTCCGAAAGGTGAGTGCTGAAAGATATCCGCGGAGGTGAACTCCATGATCGGTGCCCCGTCGGTTTCGACAGGCGGCTCGGAGTCCGTGGCCGGGGATAAATCCAGTGGTTCGGTGACACGACTCTCGTACGAGGTGAAGTCAGTGTCCGGCTCTATCGCCACTGAGAGTGCGACCTCCATGGCGGGGTCCATCCCTCCGCTCTCGAATGGCGCGACTTGCTCCGGATGAAAGGCCAGAGTAGCTGCGGATGCGATCTCCCGAACACTGTCTGATGATAGAGTTATGTCTTTCTTGTCGTGACTGCGCGGCGCGTCTGGCATGGGCTCGAATCCGTCGAAGATCAAGTCTCCGCAGATATCGGCCGTGTAAGTCAAGTTTCCAAATCTGACTTGATGGCCAGGGGCGTAGCTCTCAATCTGCTCCAGATGGCCAAGCGAATTGGCCCGCAGTGCAAAGCAGCCGAATACGAAGATCTGTCCGGGGAGGAAAGCCTCACCCTGGACCACATCGCTAGCGATGATCGAAGGAGCCATCAAGCCTGTATGGTGACGACACAGTGGAACTCTCAATGAAAGCAGCAATGTCGATGTCAAAACCGGCGGATCTTGAGTAGGGGGGCCCGAACCTGGGTAAAGATCGTGTCCCCTGCCTCCCGTTACCATCCGCCTTAGACTCACAGTTCGGGACCCCCTACCCGATATCCGCCGGTTTTGACACTGACACCCCTCCTAAGTCAAATTAACCTCTCTTGTTGTCAGGCAAAAAGTAGTGATGGACCAAGCGGGCTCATAGATGGAAAGCATCGATATCACTGATAACCGCTTAAGTGGGTGCGAGAGGACAATCACCACCACTTTGCATGTGGGCCAAACATATATATGTTGAATACCCAAAATGCCCAACTTTGATGTGCCACATGCCTCAAAAACCGTAAACCATGCACCCACACAGAGCGAGGTTCATGAAGCATAATACATATGATGCCCCCCTTCCCCCCTCTTCACCGCATACTATATGCTCCTGCCATAATATGTACAACCCAAAAGAATCCTCATCAATGGTGAAATTAATTATCCTCTCCTGATGTAGGTCAAAGTGATGCATGCATGCATTGACGATGGCCTCGTGGGCCCACATATGGAAGCGTCACACGTGAGTGTCCTAGCTAGGATAACCACTGCGTGCATGCATGTGGCCCAAAGAGGTGTTGTGTGATGTTTGAATAGCTAATTTCACAATTTTGATGTGGCACGTGCCTCAGAAACCAAAATGTCCCGACACTGAGTGAGGTGTACTTGTTCACGGACGCGTATGTATAGTATATATGCTAGTCCCCTCCCACATCTTCGACGCGTACTATATACCACCATAACACAAACAAAAAAGATTCTACCTTGCTGGTCAAATTAACCTCATTGTCGGCTATTCGTAAAAGTGATGAACAACGACCTCATGGGCCCATAGAAAGCATCACACGTGAGTATTGAGTGTTGTGTAGGACAATCATCGACTGCATGTGGCCAAAATATGTATGTATGAAATGGTTGTGTAATGTTTTAAATAATGATTTCATGACTCTAATGTGGCATCAACCTGCCTAACAAAACGGCCAACCCACACGGTGGCTCACAACTCGTAGTGTACTATGAGCCACCCACCACCCCTAGACGCACACACCCACACACACCGCGAATCCACAGCAACTACAATGCATGTTAAATTAATTATCCCGCGGTGAACATACGTTACCAAAGGAGGGACCTTTTAATTTCAATAAAATCACAGAGATCATTAAGACGTTTTAGCACATTAATTGATTGATTTTCTACGGGTATATTGTGCAAAAATCATATTTGAGCTACATGCACATGTGACAGTGCACCTAAATGGATTGCAAAAACACATGTGTCTCACTGGGTGCATGTTTACTCCCTGTGCAACAAGTTTGAAACATTGAGAATCTTGAATTTTAAATTCTAGTACATCCAAAAGTTATTTGAAGTTCATGAAACTTATCGTTTTGTCATATGGACACCAATACAAAGTGGCATTGTACTTTTTTGTCAAACTTGAGACCAGTTTTGATGTAATCTTTATCTAATTACAAATGGGAGATTATTAATAATTGAGAACCAATATCCCAACCAGATTATTTATTTGAACTGTGAGTGTTAGACAAACAATGGATACGTGCCATGCTTCGGTTAAGCAATAAAGCGACAACATTAATCATCCGAATAGAAAAACAATATACGTGCCACCGCGCGACCAGTGTGCTGTGCGAGCAGGCGTGAGTTGACGGTACGCATGCGAGCAGTCCGCCACACAGGCAGACGGGGAGGCGTGCGTGCATTGGTGTGAATTGACGGAGGCGTGCTCGCTGCATAGTGTCATCGGGAGGCATGCGAGTAGCTATGTGAAATTTGGTATGCACGCCAGCAGTCCGGTGCGCAGGCTCACCTGGGAGGCGAGCCATCGGTTTGACCGCCACCCGCCTCTCTCCCACAACTCCCACTACTCCATATTAATTGTGCGCATGAGCGGTCGCACCCCCATCCTCGCCACACACACAATGCTCTCTCTGCTTGCATCCTCGATGCCGCTCTCAGTCCTCAAAGCTGTCAGTGTATGAGGATGCCGCCGAAACGCCCCATCAGAGGGAGTGCCGATGTCGGGGCTGCTAAAGCACCGGAGCACAGCGTGGAGATGGAGACAGAGGTTGGCATCACCGCCGGTGAGTTATCGATGCACCTTGACGTCGTCGACAACGTCGAGCTTCCACAGCCGGAGGAGGAGTTCCACACCATCTCTGGTGACGACTCCGACGACCACTCTGGCGATGACTCTGACGACCACTCCAGCGATGACTCTGACGATGACGGATAGCTGGTTAGTCATCTATACCCATTTATGTGTCAAATAGATCATAGGGTTTCTCTGGTTACTCCTGCCTCCCCCTTTTTGGAATAGAGATCCTATGGTTATGTTCTCCCAATCCATGAAATATGAGTAAGTTTCGTTAGATCTATGTAGTGTATTGATTGTTTGAATGGTACATGTGATAAGTGATTAGTTGTTTCATCTGTGCAAATGATTTCTGCTAGTAATCCGACTAGGGTTAGTGTTCGTGCTAATAATTCCTAGCCAGGACTTGAAAATTGATTTTGAATGACCTACATATGTTTGTGCCATTATTTTTTTCAAGATTGGTCTGTACATAGATGACCGTGCTTAAAAATTGAACCATAATCTCTAGATATGTATAAATAAATAGCCTTAAATTCCTAATCCTACTTCATGGCATGTAATCATTGATTTGATGCCAAATTTGTTTCACTATTTGTATAGGTGACGATGTGGACATCGAGGATTAAGATGGCCAGTGGAGGTACAAGAGGCAAATCCTGAGGGAGCTTTATGCGGGAATGCACAACAGACGTATTAGGACCTGGAACGGCGGCTATCGATGCCCATTTTGAAACCACAAGCTTCATGATGTGTATCTAAGTGTTCTGGTGCATGCAAGAGGACGGTTCGTTGGCTCCTTCAAGAAGAAGTATTCTCGCAGGGTATGTTTAAACTATGCTGATGTAAACTTGAGTATGCTTAATGACAGTTGAACTATGTACTTATGGTTGAACTATGCTTATGTACGTGTACGCTTATTATCTATGTCTGGGTATGTTTAATCTATGCTTACTTATGTCTAACCGTGGGATATGGATGCAACCAGTTCCGTTGATGGAATCTACCTCCGTCTTGATTTATTGGTCCCCTTTGTAATTTGTGTTAAATTTTGACCAAAGGTTTAACTGACAAAATGTTAGTGCAGGTCAGCAAAAGTTATATCATTGGATGGGTATTTGAGCATAGTGTTCAATGATATGATTTTTGGTGATATGCATAAACATTTATTAGTTAAATATTTGGTCAAATTTTGGTAAAAATTACAAAGGGGGACCAATAAACCAGGACGGAGGTAGTACGTCAATCACACACGGTTCCCAAAATTGGAACCGCATGCAATGACTTTCATTTTGCCTGTTGCGTCAATCACACGCGGTTCGCTCTAGCAAACAGTCGCCTCCTAAATTCTTTGTGGGACAGAAAACCCTCACCACCCAATTCAAAAAAGAAAAAAGAAAACCCTCACCATCCCCACGTCACAAAAACCCTCACCCCACCGGCCACCCCCTCCGGCGCCCATTCACACCTCCACAAGCTCCTCCGCATCTATGCCATGGCATCGTGGTGGTAAATGATACGTCCATTTTGCATAATGTTTTCTTACTGTTATTTATAATCTTTTATCCATAATAATGCTTTTTGGAGTAATTCTAATGCCTTTTCTCTCATAATTTGCAAGGAGCAAACCAAGAGGGAGAATTCCGACAGCTGGAAATCTGGAATGGAAAAGCTACACCTGGCCACCTATTCTGCACAACTCCAAATGAGCTGAAACTTTACGGAGATTTTTTATGGATTATTTGAGAAATACTGGAGCCAATAAACACTAGAGGGGGGCACTAGGTGGGCACAACCCACCTGGGCATGCTAGGCCCCCCCAGGCGTGCCCTGGTGGGCTGTGGCCTCCTCGACCCACTTCTGGTGCCCATCTTCTGGTATATAAGTGGTTTTGACCTAGAAAAATAAGATGAGGACTTTCGGGACGAAGCACTGCCACCTCGAGGCGGAACTTGGGCAGGACCACTTTTGCCCTCCGGTGGAGCGATTTCGCTGGGGGAACTTCCCTCCCGGAGGGGGAAATCATCATCATCATCATCACCAACAACTCTCCTATCTTGGGGAGGGAAAATTCATCAACATCTTCAATAGCACCATCTCCTCTCAAACCCTAGTTCATCTCTTGTGTTCAATTTTGTTACCGGAACTATAGATTGGTACTTGTGGGTGACTAGTAGTGTTCATTACATCTTGTAGTTGATTACTATATGGTTTATTAGGTGGAAGATTATATGTTCCGATCCATTATGCTGTTTAATACTCCTCTGATTATGAACATGTTTATCATTTGTGAGTAGTCACTTTTGTTCTTGAGGTCATGGGAGAAATCATGTTGCAAGTAATCATGTGAACTTGATATGTGTTCGATATTTTGATATTATATATGTTGTTATTCCCTTAGTGGTGTCATGTGAACATCGACTACATGACACTTCACCATATTTGGGCCTAAGGGAATGCATTTTGGAGTAGCAATTATATGGTGGGTTGCGAGACTGATAGAAGCTTAAACCCCAGTTTATGCGCTATTTCGTAAGGGACCGATTTGATCCAAAAGTTTAATGCTATGGTTAGAATTTATTATTAATACTTTTCTCATAGTTACGGATGCTTGCGGGAGGGTTAATCATAAGTAAGAGGTTTGTTCAAGTAAGAACAGCACCTAAGCACCGGTCCACCCACATATCAAGTTATCAAAGTACTGAACACAAATCAAACCAACATGATGAAAGTGACTAGATGAAATTCCCGTGTACCCTCAAGAACGCTTTGCTTATCATAAGAGACCGTTCTGGCCTGTACTTTGCCTCAAAAGGATTGGGCTACCTTTCTGCACTTTTGTTACTATTATCGTTACTTGCTCGTTACAAATTATCTTGCTATCAAACTACTCGCTACATACAATTTCAGCACTTGCAGCAATACCTTACCAAAAACTACTTGTCATTTCCTTCTGCTCCTCGTTGGGTTCGACACTCTTACTTATCAAAAAGAGCTACAATTGATCCCCGATACTTGTGGGTCATCAAGGCTATTTTCTAGCACCGTTACCGGGGAGTGAAGCGCCTTTGGTAAGTGGAATTTGGTAAGGAAACATTTATATAGTGTGCTGAAATTTATTGTCACTTGTTACTAGGGAAAACAATCCTTTGAGGAGTTTATTCGGGGTAATGTCCGAAACCACAATTAGCAACCCCTCAACCTACTGGTCCTACTGAAAATATTGAATATGAAATTCCTTCGAGTATGATAGAACAACTACTAGCTAATCCTTATGTAGGAGATGGAACTGAATATCCTGATATGCTGTAACGCCCTCGATGCATCTATATCTCCTACGTGTCGAAGCATGACTTAGAGGCATAACCGCATTGAAAGAAATGTTGCAAGTAAGGTAATCTTCACAACAACCCATGTAATTAAATAAAAGGGGAAAATATACATAGTTGGCTTACACTCGCCACGTCACACAATTACATGAATAACATTACAATCATCCAATACACTCATGGTCCGACTACGGTACCAAAATAAAGATCAACCCCCACATGCGACACGGTCCCCGATCGCCCCAACTGGGCACCACTACTGATCATCTGGGAAAGACACGTAGTAACGGCGAGAGTCTTCATCGAACTCCCACTTGAGCTCAAGCGCATCGTCTCGAGCGGTATCATCGGTCCCTGCATCTGGTTCGGAAGTAATATGTGAGTCACGGGGACTCAGCAATCTCGCACCCTCGCGATCAAGACTATTTAAGCTTATAATTAAGGCAAAGGTATGATGTGGAGCTGCAGCAAGCGACTAGAATATATGGTGGCTAACCTATTTGCAAAAGAGAGCGAGAAGAGAAGGCAAAAGCACGGTCGAACAACTATGATCAAGAAGTGATCCTAGAACAACCTACGTCAAGCATTACTCCAACACCGTGTTCACTTCCCGGACTCCGCCGAGAAGAGACCATCATGGTTACACACGCGGTTGATTCATTTTAATTAAGTTAAGTTTCAAGTTATCTACAACCGGACATTAACAAATTCCCATCTGCCCATAACCGCGGGCGCGGCTTTCGAAAGTTCAAATCCCTGCAGGGAGTCCCAACTTAGCCTATCACAAGCTCTCACGGTCAACGAAGGATATTCCTTCTCCCAAGACAATCCGATCAGACTCGGCATCCCGGTTACAAGACATCCTCGACAAAGGTAAAACAAGTCCAGCAACACCACCCGAATGTGCCGACAAATCCCGATAGGAGCTGCACATATCTCATTCTCAGGACACACTCAGATTGTCCAAACTTCTGGTAGGCCAGCCCAGAGTTGCCCCTGGTGGCCACCGGCGGCTGACGAGGTGGACCAACACACATAGGAGCACTGGCCCGGGGGGTTTACATAAAGATGACCCTCGGGCTCCGGAAACCCAAGGGAAGAAAGGCTAGGTGGTAAATGGTAAAACCAAGGTTGGTCATTGCTGGAGGAGTTTTATTCAAGGTGAACTGTCAAGGGATTCCCATTATAACCCAACCGTATAAGGAGCGCAAAATCCTGGAACATAACACCGATATGACGGAAACTAGGGCGGCAAGAGTGGAACAAAATACTAGGCAAAAGGCCGAGCCTTCCACGCTTTACCAATTATATAGATGCATTAAGATAAACAAGATAATATGGTGATATCCCAACAATAAACAATGTTCCAACAAGGAACGATCTCCAATCTTCACCTGCAACTAGCAACGCTATAAGAGGGGCTGAGCAAAGCGGTAACATAGCCAAACAACGGTTTGCTAGGACATGGTGGGTTAGAGGTTTGACATGGCAATTTGGGAGGCATGATAAGCAAGTGGTAGGTATCGTAGCATAGGCATAGCAAAAGAGCGAGCATCTAGCAAGCAAAGATAGAAGTGATTTCGAGGGTATGGTCATCTTTCCTGAAATCCCGGAAGGAAGAAGAACGAGTCCATGAAGAAGACAAACGGACGTAGTCGAACGGTTCCTCACAAATGCGACATTAACAGAACCAACCCGAAGAAGCAACACCGGAAAGAAGCACACAACATAGTAAACAAACAACACATGAACATGGTATGATATGCGGGATGCGGTTGCGGTGCATATGCATGATTTGGAAAGGAATGATTGAACCTGGCCTCAACTTGGAAATCCAAGAGTGCCACTGGAAATAGGAAGATGATTTCGGTTGAAATCAATATAAAGATCACCGGAATCGGATGCACGGTTTGGAAATGGCAAGCAAAACAAATATGGGACCGGTCTGCGATAAACAACAAGTGACCAACTAAATGCATCAAGAACAACATGCTACATCACTCAAACATGGCAACAAAATACATGGCAGGGATCCACTCATGATGCTTGACAAAATATGAACACTGAGCTACGGCTAATTCACTCATTAACAGTTTCAAACAAACATGGCAAAAGTGCAAATGATAACAGGTTTCAGACTTAGTGAAATATCAGCATATCAGGAATTTATCATCAGGAAGCAATGTTTAGAGCATGATAGCTACATGCTACAAGAACATATCATGGCAAAGCAAGGCATGGCATGAAGCTACTCTAAGCATATAACAAAAGTCGCTTAGTGACCTTGAGCCAAAAGGGATCAGAAAATACAATTGCAAGCATGTGAACATAGTAAAAACACAAACAGGTTCAGACTTAGTGAAAAATTGGAGCATGCAAAACAGATAACGAGTAGGCATGTTTGCGAGCTCGATGCACTCACTACAGAGCATGGCATGACAAACTAAGCATATACCCATGAAGAAGATATGGCATAGAAGCTAGACATGGCAATAAAAACATCATAGCATGCACGGATCAATAGCAACATCCTCGGCAAAATCGCTAAACATGTTAACAATCTGCAGGATTATTTTATAGCAAAAGTAGAGCTCAATTGACTCAAGCTAGGGTGCTCCATAAATGCAAACAAAGACATGGATGGATAGAGCACCACAATGTTAACAAAACATCCTTACTAATCATCCTCAAAAGAGGCACGGATCACTAGGAAACAACATGAACATATGGCATAACAACAAAATCAGGATAAGGACTTGGTGAAATTCTAAGTCCCTGAAATCAGCATTACCGATTACGCTACTTTGCAAGCTTGTGCTAGTCACAACAAATATCACAAAAATACATGGCAAGCACCTCTTTAAACATGGCATGGCATTTAACAAAACACATGTAGAGCTCAGGATCATAGCATGCACACATTAATCATGGCAAAAATGACAAAAGGCTATTTGCTGAAATAGATCTGACAAATTCATCACATACCCTCTTCCAACAGCATTTCGGGCATCAAGATTTGCTCAAATGAAAATGATGCAATGAGATGAAATGATGTACACGTCGAGACGAACATTTTGATATGCTACACGCACGAATCAGAGCTACGGATGCAGAGTTATGGCATGCGGAAAAATGCAAAAAAATATGGAATTAGGGTTTGGGGTCAACCGAGATCTAGATCCAGATCGGGATCTGGGTACTGTAGCAGGTACTGTAGATGCCGGAATCGCTCGAGCTCGCCGGAGAATCAGGGGGGCGGCGGTGGCCGGAGTGGGACTTGCCGGAGGACGGAGAGGTCGGGCGACGCCGGCGTTGAGCGGGGCCGGCACCGGGCGCGGCGCCGGCGCGGCGAGGTGGCCGCAGACGCAGCGGCCGGTCGGCGGCGAGGGCGGCAGCCGGTCGGCGTCGGGTGGTGGCCGGTCGCCGACGATGATGGCGTGCGGCGGCGCGGCGGAGGGAGAGACGTCGGGTGGAGGGAAGAAGCGGGCGCGGGCGGCGGAGCTCCTTCGGGCCGCGGGGGCCCTCCTCGGGCCCGGGCGGGCCGCGGCACGGGAGGTGGCTGGCATGTCACGTGGCGGCCCCGATTAGCTGGGCGCAGCGGCGCAGGGCGTGTCCGGCGGGAGCGGACACGTCCGGCGGCGGAGGAGACGAAATTTTAGGGTTAGGGTGGTTTTGGATCCGGAATTTTCGGGAGGGGTCTATATATAGAGGTAGGAGGAGCTAGGAAGCTCCAAATGAGGTGCGGTTTGTGGCCACGCAATCGTGATCGAACACTCTAGATGATGGAGAGGGTTTAAGTGGGTTTTTGACAAAATTGGAAGGGTGTTGGGCTGCAACACCCACGAGGCCTTCTCGGTCCCTCGTTTAACCGTTGGAGTATCAAACGTAGTCCAAATGGCACGAAACTTGACAGGCGGTCTACCGGTAGTAAACCAAGGCCGCATGGCAAGTCTCGGTCCAATCCGGAAATGTTTAACCCCCACACACGAAAAGAGGTAGAAAGGGGCACCGGAGGACATAGGAGCGCCGGAATGCAAAACGGACAACGGGGAGAAAGCTCGGATGCATGAGACGAACACGTATGTGAATGCAATGCACATGATGACATGATATGAGATGCATGACATGCAAGCAATGACAAGGCAACAACACCGAATAACTGGAGGACACCTGGCACATCGGTCTCGGGGCGTTACAACACTCCACCACTACGAGAGGATCTCGTCTCGAGATCTAGAATGGCACCGGAGGGACAACGGAAGAGAAAGAGAAGAGGTAAAACTAAGTTGCTTCTTTGACAAAGGAGTGAAATCAAAGAACCTTGAAAGGTTACACAAATTGAAAGAAAGAAAAACGATGAAGATGTTGAAAGTTGAAAACACTCCGTTGGAAAAGCGGAACAAGGAACATTACAGAAACCTTGTAGGTTGAAAGATATAAGAAAAAGGTTTGCAATGGACAATAAGTACATGCAAGCACTTCGGTTGAAACAAGATGTAGAAGGAACGATAAAGATCAATTATGACAACACTCCGATTGAAAAGAGATGCAAGACTTTATAAGGAGAAAAGAACTTGAGTAGAGGACACAACACTCCGGTTAAATGGATAGGCATGAAAAGAGCATGATCTTTGACAAAATGAGATGACGGGTTGAAAAGAGAAACATCACAATACCTCCAGAATAAAAGAATCGAAGATAGATAATTGAGATAGGAGAATTGAGAAGAAAAATGCCAACTTCTGCCACAAAAGAGTTTGAAAAAGGCATCTTTAGGAGAAGGGTCGAACGGAGTTGTTGGAGAACCAACAACGAAAAGAATAATCTTGATATGGTTTTGTGGAATACATCTCAAATTATGAGGTGACAACCTGCCACTCACGGGAAGCAGAATGGATTGATATGAACAAGGAGACGAGAAACTTATTTCACCGGGAGGATAAATGAAAAACTTAGGTCATTTATAAGCACCATAAATAGCAACAATCCTTAGGGAAAGCTTTAGGTGAAATATAACCCAAGATAACTCCAAAGAAGAGATTGATTGGTTGACAAGAAGTCTTGAGCGAAGAGAAAATGATGGATTTAGATATGTCACTCTTGAAAACTTGTGAATCATGAAACACGAAGGGAAAATTATCAACAATGACATAACACCACCTTAAAAGATAAGAGGGGGAAACAATTGCACTCCGGATTACAAGAAGAAGAATGCTTGAACTCCTCTGAAAAGAATCTTGATGAACACTTTGAGAAGAAATTGAATCCTTGATGAACCATCATGTAGAACCTTCATGAAGAACTCTGGTAAACAAAGGAATGAAAAGAAAGAGAAGTTGGAAGCACAAAGTGAAACCTTGTACCGATTTAGATGAATCTCCGTGGTGAAATAATTGAAGAAAAAGGTTGGAACTCCCGGAAAGAAAGTTGAGCAATTGAAAACGAGAATTTGATTAGCCTCTGGAATAAGGGATTAATCACTTGGATGAACAAGAATAAGAATTATGTTATGCTTATCCTTCACCAATTTAAATTGATGACAAGCTACGGATTTGGCATACTACTTATTCTCGTAGAAAGGATTAAGATAGATATGGCGCCAACTTGAAAAGGTCTTCAACGAACCACCGATGGAATCGAAACAACGAATGAGTTGATATGATAAGGAAGGAAAAGAAATCTTAAATGAACCACCGTATGAATTGGAAAAGAATGAAGTAAAAGATAAAGAATCACCGGGAAGAATTAGAAAAACAAATGAAGATACTTGAAGGAATTTGATACATGAGAACGAAAAAGATCACGAGATGATAAGAGAAAACTTGAATGATGCACCGGTAAGATTTGAAGAATGATAGCTGAAAGCTGAGAATGAGTAACCTGAATTGATGGACTCCGGATAATCAAACTGAGAAGACTCTTGAATTGCTCCGGATGGGTGAAAAGAAATTCTCACAACCGAAACAATTATGGGAGGATGGCAGAGAATGGGGCAAGATTTAAAAGAAACTCTTCTTCGGTCTTCAAAATCTGAGAATGACGATGAGAAACACCCCCAAATTGTTGAGATACTCCGGGATGAAAAATGGAAGGTTGAGCCAACGATGAAAAGAATTTAACCGATCTTGGAGAAAGACATTTGACTGATGATAAATCATTCTTACGTCAAACTTTTAGAAAAGAATTTGAGAATAACTCCGGAAAGATTAGAAGAATCAGGTAAGATCCTGGGAAAAGACCTATGGGTTAGGGCCCACTCAAAAGATACACCGTTGAAAAGATTTAAAAGAGAGGTTGCACTGGTTGAATTAAATGGCTAGAATGAGATAACAATCTCGAAAGAGCTTGATAGGATTACGAAAGCAGAGTGGAAACACGAATCTTCTGAGATTTCTTGAGCACTCCGGAACAAATGAATAGCGAAGAGTGGATGATTATGAGGTGCACCGGTATGATTAAACTTCTGAAACGAGGAAAGGATATGATCAACACCAAAAGCTTGAATTGAATCCACCGGAGAAGAAAGAGAATGAATAAAGATGAACTTGAGGCTCCGTTAGGATCTTCGTGAGGAACACCAGATAATAACATCTAACATATAAAGCCTCCTAGAGGGGTAGTCACAACGAAGGCCTCGAGCGCACGGTACCACGAGAGAGAAAAAAACACCGCACCGCGCCGCGCGTGGGGGGTGCAGCGCACCACGCGAAGGAAAAAAACCACCGCGCCGTGGTGAGCCCCGCGCCCGTACGCTTTCTCCTCTACCCCCCTCGTCTCCAACCCTAAAATCTTTTCCCCTACATCCGCTCATCCCCTCCACTCCCTCGACAACGGTGGCGGCGGCCCCCTCTGGTGGCGGAGGAGGAGGGGGGAGATGGTGGCGCGGCGGCGACCTTCCCCCCTCGTCATCCTGGATCCCATCGGACCCGAGGCGTGCGGGCGCGGCGGCGACCTGCAAGGGAAGGGCGACGCTCGAATCGATCCAGCGCCATGGATCGTTCCCTGCGGGAGAAAGAGAAAATGAGGGAGAGAGAAGGAAGGAGAGGAAGGAGAAAGAGAGAGGAAAGAGGAGAGGGAGGTGCAGCATTAATCGACGGCTCGCGTGGTGGTGCGGCAGACGGCGGCCTCAGCGGGTGTGCGACGACAGGAGGTTCCCAAGCCAGCTCGGACCGTTGTTACCTCTTCCTCGCCGCCCAACAGGTCGCCGTGCTGGGGGAGCAGGGTAGCATCGGGTCCACAGGCTGGGGTGGAGGCCTTCCCAACTCAGACTGCGCGTCCTCCTCTTTGCCGCGTCATCGCCCTGGTCAGCTGAGCACCAACCCGACGGCTCCGGCATCCGATGCCAACACAACGAGGTGAGCTTCACCAAATACTCTCTCTCTCTCTCTCTCTCTCTCTCTCTCTCTACCTATCTCTTCATGCAGCCTCCTCCCTCTCTGTAATCTTTCGAGATTGATTTTGTTTCCAGGTTATACTCCAATCAAACATGTGAATATTTACCAGAGTGCTTCAAGATCGATTTGATGATCCACTACCGCTCTGCTGTTGGGACTAATTTGGATGGGAATGGTGATTTGATGGTTGATTATGATTACCTGGTTCTTGCTCTTGGAGTTACTGTGAATACATTCAACACTCCTGGTGTGATGGAGCATTGCCACTTTCTGAAGGTAAAATCCTGATTGGCATTGTTTGTCTCTTTACTGTTCTGCTATTTCTCATGTTTAAATCCTGAGATGTAAGTTACAGTTTAATTTCCTGCAAACTCTTGAGATATATGGTATTTGTACCGTGCAGTATTAGTCATATCTTGTGCTTACAGCCTCACATTGTAAATGTCAGGTAGTGGAGGATGCCCAAAAGATTCGGAAGAGCGTGATAGACTGCTTTGAAAAGGCGTCACTTCCTAACCTCAGTGAAGAGGAGAAAAGGAAGATCCTTCACTTTGTGATTATCGGTGGTGGACCTACTGGGGTTGAATTTGCTGTGGAGTTGCATGATTTTCTTGTCGAAGATCTGGTGAAGCTATATCCTGCAATTGAAGAAAACTCTCAACTCCTACTTGCGCTCCGCCTCTTCCTCCTTTTCATCGCTCAATAGGAGGCAGCTCATCTGGCCGTGCAGCAGACCACGTCCTGAGCGGGTCGGTGACGGCGGTTGCAGCTGGTGCACGATGGCGATTCCAACGACAACAGGAATCTGCAACTTGTTAGACTTCTTTGCAACCCCAACAAGGCCCTCATCTGCTTTGTCTACATATATGCATGATTTCTATGATTGGAATCAGATAGCACTAACTATGTGTCAGACTGCTAATATTTATTTGCTTGATGATCCTTGAAGCGCACTCTACGCTCATACATGATCCCACATATTCTAGGTATAATGATACTATCTTTAGTGTTCTGTTCACGGGAATTTGACAAGTCACTGCTTAAGATTTCTTAACTTTTGTACAGATGCTTTCTTGAGGCTTTGGCTAAAAATCTGTGGTGTACGTCACTCATCAGGTTGAGTTTTTACCAGTTGCTGATCTTATTATTCTGGTTATATTGTCATGAGTAAAAAAAATAGTGCACTTCTTTTTGAGGAATCTTCATGCATATTTGTTGCATCCTTACAAAGTAATTGTACTTTAGGTAACTCTGACGGGCTAATGCCTTAAGCTGGGACATACAACAAAATACTTATTTTATGGGAGGAGTTTATGGAACTGGGTAGTGCTCATCAGGATGCTCTTGCAGCAATTGACACAATCGATGTGGCTAATGGAGCCAGTGAGTAACCTTGCCACCCTTCAGTATGGTCAGTTTTAATATATACTACAATTTCTGTATGCAAGAGTGACCTTCTACTGTTCTAAATGTAGTGTTCCGTTTAAAAAGAAATTCCATGCGAAGATTTAATGTGTACGATCGAACTATCTTTAGTTTATCAAGGTACTCTTTCTAATATTTTACTGTAATAGCAGGTTTTAGCCAATATTTAGTATTGAGGTGTTGATGACAGCAAATACTATCCTGCTTGTCTGTTTTCTAGACGTGTTTCTATATGCTTTTCAGTTGTTAGTTGTGATACTTTTTATTGTCTTTCGAAATTAAGATGTGCTCTGTATATGTGATGATACTATATACTTTCTATAGTTATTGAACTATATACCATTTTTTTATTTATGCTTATGGAGTGCTTAGTTAATTGCTTGCAAGTAGATTTTATAGATACCAATAGAAATAATAACTTGGGATTTATTTCTGTTCAACCTCTGTGATCTAGATGAGCAAAGCAACAACTTTGGCTTTATTTCTTTGTGATGTAGATGAGCAAAACAGTAACTTGGATTTTAATTCTGTTCTCTATGATGTAGATTAGCAAGATTTTTAACCAACAAAGTAATTTATTTTAGTATGGTTTTGTCACTATGATTGGTAATATGAAGTTTATTTATTCTAGGTTCCTATCTTTAGACAGTCACATCCACGTTCGTACTTTTAGAATAGTTGTTGCAACGGGGAAGAGCATTTCTGCAATAGCAAGATATCAGGACCCAATGGGCATAGGCCGAACCAACCACCATCACTATTGCTTCAGGATTAGATAGCCAACTTCCACTCATGAGGTGAGTTTGCTTACTCTACTTTCAGTGTACTGTGCAGATATGTTGGTTAGAAATTTTGCTATGTGCCTGTCAAGTTGATTAGATATGAAAAATATGCTCTATAATACCCACATAATACTTGTTTAAATTGGCTTTTCCCTGGTTCATCAGTGCACACATGAAACCGGTAATAAGAAGAGAATCACCTGATTTTTTTATAGTCTATTTTAGTAAGCATGTTCATAATATTAGGATAGTTTAATTTGAGAACAATTGGCTGGAGGAACGATGTAATTTGATACTCTGTTATGTTGATCTCCAGAGAAATTTGGTTTTTGGTTTTTCATTGATGTACGTTAATCTGTTGTGAATCTTGTTTGCTTGCACCAATTATATGGGTAACAATTAGAGGGGAACTTTTGGAACTCATACATTCTATTTCAGTTAATGTTCAAAGCAACTTTCCTGTGTGAATCTGATAATCTCACTGAAACCTGTGTTTCATTGTGTATATTCAGCCTGTCGAGTCAAGTTTCAGACTGATCATGTATCCCCTTGATATTCACTGGATGGAATCCCCTGTTTTACTCAAACTGAACCTTCTACAAACATCGGAAAAGCAACAGTAGTAAAGATGGACAGAAATTCCAAAAATAAGGTTAGTTCTTTTTTGTTCTGTATCATTCTCTTTACCGTTCCTTTTGGTACTACACTCCAAAAAAGAGGCAATCGGAAATATTTAGGTCCACTGAAAAGTAATTCTGGAGCTCGCAGAGTTCTCATTTTTCAGATTTGCAGTAGTATTCGCTTTTGGTTTACATGATATTGGTTGTATCTCCCTGACAACTGCTCTTCGGTTGGTGTAGGTGTTTTTTATGGATGTAGCTGGTTGCGATGAAGCTAAACAAGAAATAATGCTATCACTTATTACCTTTGTCCTTCAAATTTGAGTATAGGCCTGCGAAATAATGAATATTTGTGTCTCATTGCTCCAGCATGGTCAATAAAGATATGTTGACCCAGGAAATGTGGGTTTATCATAGGTCCTACTGTATACGTTGATATATGAAATATGACATTTCCGGTTATATGCTATCACTTATTACCTCTGTCCTTTGCATTGAGTATAGGCCTGTGAAATAATGGTGTATTTGTGTGTTGATTCGTCTGTTTTCCTTCATGTTCTGGTTCTAAGGTACCAGGACAGACCCAGAGTTATTTGTAAAAAAGTGCTTTCCAATGTACCAATATTTTGTATCCTTTCTAATGCTTAAAAAAGAGGCGAATAATTCTTTTAGAATATGTAATATCCGACATGTGTAACGCACCTTAAGAGACTACTAAGTTATCCTGTATAATTGGCACGCCCTACTTTTGTAGTAATAAATATATCATGTGCTGCTCCATACAGGTGATACATTGCATTTACCATAGTATTTGATTACATATGATAACATAAAATCTGTTTTTTCCTTAGCGGTTCGGCACACTTAGTGCATAGAAACAGAGTACATGCAAATTGATTAGATGCATTAGTTAAGAACACTGATTTTTTTTTGGAAAGCTTCATCATGACATCGATATTGGTTTCGCCTTACTGCCACTCAGAGGTTGGATGGAGCATCGAGGATTTCAGGCTTGGGGTGGCCACGTGTTGCAGGATAGCAAGAAGAGTTGGATGTGTTCTGCAGAGACCAGGTGATCAATGTCGTTGCCGCCAGGTACCTGAAGTACAACACTTCTAAATTTGGTCATTTATTTATCCTCATAGCTGGTTCAGAAGCAGAAGTGGCAGTATAGTGTGCATGCCGTATTGACCTGTTCATGCCAATGGCAGAAGTATCTGATTCATCTGACCTAATTCAAGTTAACTTGAGTGCAGCAGAAGCTGGTTCTGAATAAAAAGTTTTACTTCTGAAGCAGAAGCAGAAGCTGGTGAACTTGGATGTGTTCAGAAGCAGAAGCTGGTTCTATGTCATGAATAAAAAGTTTTACTTCTGAACTTGGATGTGTTCAAATATAAAAAGTTTTACTTCTGAATAAAAAGTTTTAACTTGGATGTGTTCAGAAGCAGAAGCTGGTTCTGAATAAAAAAGTTTTACTTCTGAAGCAGAAGTGGCAGTATAGTGTGCATGCCGTATTGACCTGTTCATGCCAATGGCAGAAGTATCTGATTCATCCGACCTAATTCAAGTTAACTTGAGTGCAGCGGTAGATAAACATTCACAAATTCTACTCCAAGTGGACAGTAATAGTAGTACGTGGGCAGTGTAAAATGTGTTTTTGTTAGTTCAGTGAAAATTAGAGATCAACCTGATGGTACTTCATTTTTATTCTAATCTGCCAAATGCTATTAAGGAAATGAAGTTTCTTCCTCGATCAAGTTATCAGTCCTTGGTTCACTCTTGCCCTTTGCGCTGGATGAGACGGGGAGGAGGAGGAGGAGGAGAGTGTGGGGGCATCTGGAGAGGAGCAAGGGGTGAGAAGTAGCAAGAGGTTCCTTAATAGCATTTGGCAGATTAGAATAAAATTGAAGTACCATCAGGTTGATCTCTAATTTTCACTGAACTAACAAAAACACATTTGCTCCACATTTCCCTTTGCGCTGTCAGTGAAAATGTTATACGTCTTAGCTACCTCTGCTCGCTTTCGATGTTCAGTTCACTACTTTACTGCTCTTTCCTTAATTTCGAGAGGACACAGGAGAGGGAGCTACAATGGCAGGAGAAGAATGCAACGAGGTGCGGTCTTCTGTTCGATGCCAAGGGCCTGTCCGGCAGTGATTTCCTCGGTGAGTACTCCACTACACGCCTTCCGTCGAATCCGGAGAAGAACATTTATCACCACCACCATGCATGTTCTTGGCTTGGCTTGGGGTTCGTCTGCTAATGGAGATTGATCTGATTTTACCTGTACTTGCAGGGATGATCTAGATGATATAACAAAAGGATTATATATGCATTTGTGTGCTTCAGAAAAGGTTACTGCTACATTCAACTTTTCACCAGAAATGATTCGTATATCCTGAAGATGTTGCTAGCGTCTTGAAGGATTACTTATATTTGCTCCCTAATTTCCTGGATTATACGAAGTGAGTTGGATCATCGAGGGTTGGCGAAACTGATATTCAAATTTGTTTTGTTCTTTAGACCAGACATTAGCCCTTTCTCTCTATTTAACATATTTCAAGTTCTCATGTTACATTATACTCCCTCCGTCCCATAATGTAAGACGTTTTTTGACACTAATGTAGTGTAAAAAAAGTCTTACATTATGGGACGGAGGGAGTAGTAAATATTCAATTCACTTCTATTTTGTAGACAGGTCATTAGCCTTTTCTCTCTATTTAACACATTTCAAGTTCTCATGTTACATCAAAAGTACGCTGGTTAGGATGTTTGCAACATGCCGTGTGTTGTAATCTTTGTCCACTGTACATGCACATATTAAATACTTTCATTAGTACTTTTACATATTTCAAGTTCTCATTGTTCAGTTTGTTGGTTTAATAGAGAATGTTCCTGATCCTTACTTTCATAGGTACATTTAGAAGTCACAATAGAGAAGGTTCGTAGCCTTGGCTCCAAAGCTTCAAGCTCTTATAGAAATTAGAACTGAGGGCCTTTTAAAATGAGTCCTGCATAATAGTGTTTTTCAGTAGGATGCAGAATTTTTGTTTGTCTGATCGGCTATCCTTGGTGCTGATTTACGTACTGATTTCATCATCATATGACTACAATAAAGAAGCTGTGTGTATAAATATTTCTAACTGCTGATACTTTGCATCAGTGATTTCAATTCTGTTGGTCCTCCTTAACATTGCTTGGGAATGTGAGGCTTAAAAGTTTCAACCCTGTGCAATGTGCTTCTTGGGTGTGGGTTTGTGTCTGACTAATTAACGGTTCTGTTAATACTGATATGTCCTTGTACATTATATGGGTATTGCAACGCTTGTACTTATAGTAAGTGGAAATTTTTCTCATATGTTTCAATATGTCCCCGAATAATATTAATGTACACTCTTTCAATACATGGCTTACCCTTGGCCTTTACGCCATTGGCGCAACTGGTCATCTAGTTGAAAGGAAAGAAAAAGAGACATCACATCAATAAAATGATACTTGATTGAGATATATGAGTCTTCGGAGAAAACAAGGGAGGGAGGGCAGGAAAAACAAAGGCAACTTGGAGATGGATGAAACAAACAACATTGAGAAAACTTGAGTTGATCTTGCAGATGTTGATCGGATCCACTTGAAGAGAAATACGCCGGTTGAAAAGGATTGTCATGACAATCTCGATAAACAAGAAGGATTAGTATTCACATAGGAATATGAGAACACCATTTGGAAAAGGTATGGAATCAACATTTGACTTCGAAGTAACTCGAATACCACAACTGAAAACAAAACAGAGGATGGTCTTGCAGAATAAGCCGGAACAAACATATGATAGAGATTTCGTCCGAAGTTTTCGTGGTGGGGCCAACACAGGCTCGATCGTACAGCACCATCATGTACAAGGCAGTGCACATGACATACGAAGTGTCCCCGAGTCGGCATAGCCAAGGACTCTTTAAGACACAACAAGACCACTATAAAACTAACCATGGATAGGGGGACCACTAGACGTCGAACCCCAATTTCATATCATGCATCTGTCGGAAATATATCCTAAGAGCTACTTGAATTCCCACTTATAAACTCCCGAAATTTTCCATGTATGCAATCAGGAGTTGGGGATACAGGGGAAGCATAATATCTCACCCAAAACTAGCAAATCCTACATCGAGCTGTATCCATCCTTCAACACATAACCAAGAAACCTTCGAAAATCGTTTACCTCAACCTTCGAAAAGCATCCGTTATACAAGTTATGGCAATACTCCTGAACTCCCGCCTAGTACTGGGTGGCGTCGAGGTTATCTCACCAACAACTGCATAAAAGAGATTTTCGATGTCGGCGAAACTAAACTCAGGTATTCTAGAACTGCAACAATAAAATTGTGACGACAACGCCTCAGAGCTCAACTCCCCGGGACACTGCCACAACCCCTAAATGACAGGAGGTACCAAGAACAATGTTCTCGTCACAAATCCATCGAAACGATTCCAAGATACCTGCGTGATCCTAAATTTTTTTTGTGAAATTTGAGAAGAGAAGAGTCAAAACTCTACATCAGGATGCCTCACTAGAGCGATGAAGGGACTGGGGAGTAAAAAGAATTCCTAACTCTCCGATATATAATTCATAAATGACTCAAAACATTTTTCTAGACTCAACAACGCCAGCGATTCGATCAAGTAGGGGGCTCCTAAGGTCGGGGAAGGCTCTGATTACCAACTTGTAACGCCCTCGATGCGGCTATATCTCCTACGTGTCGAAGCACGACTTAGAGGCATAACCGCATTGAAAGCAATGTCGCAAGTAAGGTAATCTTCACAACAACCCATGTAATTAAATAAAAGGGGAAAAGATACATAGTTGGCTTACACTCGCCATGTCACACAATTACATGAATAACATTACAATCATCCAATACACTCATGGTCCGACTATGGTACCAAAATAAAGATCAACCCCCACATGCGACACGGTCCCCGATCGGCCCAACTGGGCACCACTACTGATCATCTGGGAAAGACACGTAGTAACGGCGAGAGTCTTCATCGAACTCCCACTTGAGCTCAGGCGCATCGTCTGGAGCGGTATCATCGGTCCC
Source organism: Triticum aestivum (assembly GCF_018294505.1). Lineage (NCBI taxonomy): Eukaryota > Viridiplantae > Streptophyta > Magnoliopsida > Poales > Poaceae > Triticum > Triticum aestivum. Next base: position 340,619,969 of record NC_057809.1, read on the forward strand.
TGCATCTGGTTTGGAAGTAATCTGTGAGTCACGGGGACTCAGCAATCTCGCACCCTCGCAATCAAGACTATTTAAGATTATAGGTAAGGCAAATGTATGATGTGGAGCTGCAGCAAGCGACTAGCATATATGGTGGCTAACCTATTCGCAAAAGAGAGCGAGGAGAGAAGGCAAAAGCACGGTCAAATAACTATGATCAAGAAGTGATCCTAGAACAACCTACATCAAGCATTACTCCAACACCGTCTTCACTTCCCGGACTCCGCCGAGAAGAGACCATCACAGTTACACACGCGGTTGATTCATTTTAATTAAGTTAAGTTTCAAGTTATCTACAACCGGACATTAACAAATTCCCATCTGCCCATAACCGCGGGCACGGCTTTCGAAAGTTCAAATCCCTGCAGGGGAGTCCCAACTTAGCCCATCATAAGCTCTCACGGTCAACGAAGGATATTCCTTCTCCCAAGAAAATCCGATCAGACTCGGCAACCCGGTTACAAGACATCCTCGACAAAGGTAAAACAAGTCCAGCAACACCGCCCGAATGTGCCAACAAATCCCGATAGGAGCTGCACATATCTCGTTCTCAGGGCACACTCAGATTGTCCAAACTTCCGGTAGGCCAGCCCAGAGTTGCCCCTGGTGGCCACCAGCGGCTGACGAGGTGGACCAACACTCAGAGGAGCACTGGCCCGGGGGGGTTAAATAAAGATGACCCTCGGGCTCCGGAAACCGAAGGGAAAAAAGGCTAGGTGGCAAATGGTAAAACCAAGGTTGGGCATTACTGGAAGAGTTTTATTCAAGGCAAACTGTCAAGGGGTTCCCATTATAACCCAACCGTGTAAGGAACGCAAAATCCGGGAACATAACACCGATATGGAGGAAACTAGGGCGGCAAGAGTGGAACAAAACACTAGGCAAAAGGCCGAGCCTTCCACCCTTTACCAAGTATATAGATGCCTTAAGATAAACAAGATAATATGGTGATATCCCAACAATAAACAATGTTCCAACAAGAAATGATCTCCAATCTTCACCTACAACTAGCAACGCTATAAGAGGGGCTGAGCAAAGCGGTAACATAGCCAAACAATGGTTTGCTAGGACATGGTGGGTTAGAGGTTTGACATGGAAATTTGGGAGGCATGATAAGCAAGTGGTAGGTATCGTAGCATAGGCATAGCAAAAGAGCAAGCATCTAGCAAGCAAAGATAGAAGTGATTTTGAAGGTATGGTCATCTTGCCTGAAATCCCGCAAGGAAGAAGAATGAGTCCATGAAGAAGACAAATGGACGTAGTCGAACGGTTCCTCACAAATGCGACGTTAACGGAACCAACAAGAAGAAGCAACACCGGAAAGAAGCACACAACATAGTAAACAAACAACACATGAACATGGTATGATATGCGGGATGCGGTATGCGGTGCATATGCATGATTTGGAAAGGAATGGTTGAACCTGGACTCAACTTGGAAATCCAAGAGTGCCACTGGAAAGAGGAGATGATTTCGGTTGAAATCGATATAAAGATCATCGGAATCGGATGCACGGTTTGGAAATGGCAAGCAAAACAAATATGGCACCGGTCTGCGATAAACAGCAAGTGACCAACTAAATGCATCAAGAACAACATGCTACATCACTCAAAAATGGCAACAAAATACATGGCAGGGATCCACTCATGATGCTTGACAAAAGATGAACACTGAGCTACGGCTAATTCACTCATTAACAGGTTCAAACAAGCATGGCAAAAGTGCAAATGATAACAGGTTTCAGACTTAGTGAAATATCAGCATATCAGGAATTTATCATCAGGAAGCAATGTTTAGAGCATGATAAATACATGCTACAGGAACATATCATGGCAAAGCAAGGCATGGCATGAAGCTACTCTAAGCATAAAACAAATGTACCTTAGTGACCTTGAGCCAAAAGGGATCAGAAAATACAATTGCAAGCATGTGAACATAGCAAAAACACAAACAGGTTCAAACTTGGTGAAAAACTGGAGCATGGAAAACGGATAACGAGTAGGCTTGTTTACAAGCTCGATGCACTCACTACAGAGCATGGAATGACAAACTAAGCATACACCCATCAAGAAGATATGGCATAGAAGCTAGACATGGCAATAACAACATCATAGCATGCACGGATCAATAGCAACATCCTCGGCAAAATCGCTAAACATGTCAACAATCTGCCAGGATTATTTTATAGCAAAAGTAGAGCTCGATTGACTCAAGCTAGGTTGCTCCATAAATGCAAACAAAGACATGGCTGGATAGATCACCATAATTTTAACAAAACATCCTTACTGATCATCCTCAAAAGAGGCACGGATCACTAGGAAACAACATGAACATATGGCATAACAACAAAATCAGGATAAGGACTTAGTGAAATTCTATGTCCCAGAAATCAGCATTACCGATTATGCTACTTTGCAAGCTTGTGCTAGTCACCACAAATATCACAAAAATACATGGCAAGCACCTCTGTAAAGATGACATGGCATTTAACAAAACACATGTAGAGCTCAGGATCATAGAATGCACACATTAATCATGGAAAAAATGACAAAAGGCTATTTGCTGAAACAGATCTGACAAATTCATCACTTAGCCCTCTTCCAACAGCATTTCGAGCATCAAGATGAGCTCAAATGAAAATGATGCAGTGAGATGAAAAGATGTACTCGTCGAGACGAACATTTCGATATGCTACACGCACAAATCGGAGCAATGGATGCAGAGTTATGGCATGCGGAAAAATGCAAAAAAAATATGGAATTAGGGTTTGGGGTCAACCGAGATCTAGATCCAGATCAGGATCCAGGTACTGTAGCAGGTACTGTAGATGCCAGAATCGCTCGAGCTCGCCAGAGAAACAGGGGGGCGGCGGTGGCCGGAGTCGGACTTGCCGGAGGACGGAGAGGCCGGATGGCGCCCGCGTTGAGCGGGGCCGGCACCGGGCGCGGTGCCGGTGCGGCAAGGTGGCCGCGGACGCGGCGGCCGGTCGGCGGCGAGGGCGGCGGCCGGTCGCCGGTGATGATGGCGTGCAGCGACGCGGCGGAGGGAGCGGCGCCGGGCGGAGGGAAGAAGCAGGCGCGGGCGGCGGAGCTCCTTCGGGCCGCGGGGGCCCTCCTCGGGCCCGGGCGGACCGCGGCGCGGGAGGTGTCCAGCGTGCCACGTGGCGGCCCCCGGTTGGCTAGGCGCGGCGGCGCGGGGCGTGTCCGGCGGCGGAGGAGACGAAATTTTAGGGTTAGGGTGGTTTTGGATCCGAAATTTTCGGGAGGGGTCTATATATAGAGGTAGGAGGAGCTAGGAAGCTCCAAATGAGGTGCGGTTTGTGGCCACGCGATCATGATCGAACGCTCTAGATGATGGAGAGGGTTTAAGTGGGTTTTGGGCCAAATTGGAAGGGTGTTGGGCTGCAACACCCACGAGGCCTTCTCGGTCCCTCGGTTAACCGTTGGAGTATCAAACGAAGTCCAAATGGCACGAAACTTGACAGGCGGTCTACCGGTAGTAAACCAAGGCCGCATGGCAAGTCTCGGTCCAATCTGGAAATGTTTAACCCCCACACACGAAAAGAGGTAGAAAGGGGCACCGGAGGACATAGGAGCGCTGGAATGCAAAATGGACAACGGGGAAAAAGCTCGGATGCATGAGACGAACACGTATGTGAATGCAATGGACATGATGACATGATATGAGATGCATGACACGCAAGCAACGACAAGGCAACAATAGCGAATAACTGGAGGACACCTGGGACATCGGTCTCGGGGCGTTACGTATGCACTTGATATATGTGGAACAAATTTGTGGATTGTTTAAGTTTGCAGGTTTACCCGAAGATGAAGTTATGAGAAATGTTTTCCTTTTATCTTTGAAGGGAAAAGCATTGGCATGGTATAGGCTATGTGACGATATTGGATCATGGAATTGGAATCATTTGAAATTGGAGTTCCACCAAAAAAATTAGCATATGCATCTAGTTCATCGTGATCGGAATTATATATATAATTTTTGGCCTCGTGAAGGAGAAAATATCGTTCTAGATTGGGGGAGGCTTAAGTCAATGTTATATTAATGCCCCAATCATGATCTCTCTAGAGAAATTATTATCCAGAATTTTTATGCTCGGCTTTCTCGTAGGGATCAAACCATGCTTGATACTTCTTGTGCTGGTTCATTTATGAAGAAGACTATTGAATTCCGGTGGGATCCTTTGGAAAGAATGAAATGCAACTCTGAAGACTGGGAACTCGATGAAGGTAAAGAGTCAGGTATTAAACTTAAGTATGATCATGTTAAATCTTTTATGGATACCGACGCTTTTCAAAAGTTTAGCACTAAATATGGACTTATTGTTGGCATGCCTATTATTTCAGTTAAAATAGGAGATCACTGTTATCATGGTTTATGTGACATGGGTGCTAGTGTGAGTGCTATTCCTTACACTTTATATGAAGAAATTATGAAAGACATAGCACCTGCTGAGATAGAAGAAATAGATGTTACTATTAAACTTGCTAATGGAGACACCATATCACCAATTGGGATTATTAGAGATGTTGAAGTCTTGTGTGGGAAAATAAAATACCCTACTAATTTTCTTGTTATAGGTTCCCCACAAGATGACTTTTGTCCCATTATTTTTGGTAGACCTTTCTTGAATACAGTTAATGCTAAGATAGATTGTGAGAAACAAACTGTTGGTGTTATCTTTGGTGATGAGTCTCATGAGTTTAATTTTTCCAAGTTTAGTAGAAATCATCATGAAAAATAACTTCCTAGTAAGGATGAATTAATTGGTCTTGCTTCTATTGTTGTTCCACCTACTGATCCTTTAGAACAATATCTGCTAGACCATGAAAATGATTTACATATGCATGAAAGAAATGAAATAGATAAAGTTTTCTTTGAACAACGTCCTCTGCTTAAACATAATTTGCCTATTGAAACTCTGGGAGGTCCTCCTCCACCTAAAGGTGATCCCGTGTTTGAATTAAAACAATTGCCAGACACTTTGAAATACACTTATCTTGATGAAAAGAAGATATATCATGTTATTATTAGTGCTAACTTTTCAGAACATGAAGAAGAAAGATTATTGAAAGTTCTAAGGAAGCACTAGGTTGCTATTGGATATACTCTTGATGATTTAAAGGGCATTAGTCCCACTCTATGTCAGCACAAAATTAATATGGAACCTGATGCTAAACCCGTTGTTGATCACCAACACCGGTTGAATCCAAAAATGAAGGAAGTGGTTAGAACGGAAATCTTAAAACTTCTGGAAGCAGGTATAATCTATCCTATAGTTGATAGTAGATGGGTAAGTCCTGTTCATTGTGTCCCTAAGAAAGGAGGTATTACTGTTGTTCCTAATGATAAAAATGAACTTATTCCACAAAGAATTGTTATAGGCTATATAAAGGTAATTGATTATAGAAAATTAAACAAAGCAACCTGAAAAGATCATTACCCCTTGCCTTTCATTGATCAAATGTTTGAAATATTATCTAAGCACACACACTTTTGCTTCTTAGATGGATACTCTGGCTTTTCACAAATACCTGTTTCTCAACCTGATCAAGAAAAGACTACTTTTACTTGCCCCTTTGGAACTTATGCTTATAGGTGTATCCCTTTTGTTTATGTAATGCACATGCTACGTTTCAAAGATGCATGACTGCTATATTCTCTGACTTTTGCGAACAGATTGTTGAGGTTTTCATGGATGGCTTTTATGTTTATGGGAAGTCTTTTGATGATTGTTTAAGAAATCTTCAGCGAGTTTTGCAGAGATGTGAACAAACAAATCTTGTCTTGAATTGGGAGAAGTGCCACTTTATGGTTAATGAAGGCATTGTCTTGGGTCATAAAATTTCTGAAAGAGATATTGAAGTGGACCAAGCTAAGGTTGATGCAATTGAGAAAATGCCATGTCCTAAGGACATCAAAGGTATCCGTAGTTTCCTTGGTCATGCTGGTTTCTATAGGAGATTTATCAAAGACTTTTCTAAAATTTCTAGGCCTCTTACTAATCTTTTGCAAAATGATATTCCTTTTTTATGATGATTATCTTGAATCCTTTTAAACACTCAAGAAAGCCTTAATATATGCACCTAATGTTCAACCACCTGATTGGAACTTGCCTTTTGAAATTATGTGTGATGGTAGTGATTATGATGTTGGTGCTGTTCTAGGACAAAGAGTTGATAAGAAACTTAATGGTATTCATTATGCTAGTAAAACTCTAGATAGTGCTCAAAGAAATTATGCTACAACTGAAAAGGAATTCTTAGCAGTGGTGTTTTCTTGTGATAAATTTAGACCTTATATTGTTGATTCCAAAGTAACTGTTCACATAGACCATGCTGCTATTAAATATCTTATGGAAAAGAAAGATGCTAAACCTAGACTTATTCGTTGGTTTCTCTTGTTACAAGAATTTGATTTACATATCATTGATAGAGAAGGAGCTTAGAACCTCGTATCTGATAATTTGTCTAGGCTTGAAAATGTGCTTGATGACCCACTACCTATTGATGATAGTTTTCCTGATGAGCAGTTAGCCGCAATAAATGTTGCTAATAGTACTCCCCGGTATGTTGACTATGCTAATTACATTCACTACAGGAATCAGGCACTTTGCCGTCCGCCATGGCGGATGGCAAAGGCATACCTGGCGGACGGCAAAGGCCTTTGTCGTCCGTTAGCCGACGGCAACAAGTCCGGCTTAATAGTCTATGATGAAGGCTTCTTTGCCATCCACTGGCGGATGGCAAACATGAAATAGTCAAGGTCCTGGACGGCACACGTGGCAGCTTAAACCCATTAGGGGGCTAACAGTGTGCTTTGCCGTCCGCTGGCCAACGACAAATACCATTGCATCTTTGCCGTCAGCCAGCTGACGGCAAAGTAACCAAATAGGCCAGCCCTAGGTTGTACAGGTAGCTGCCACGTGGCATCTTTGCCATCTGCTGGCTTATGGCAAATCTCGTTGCCGTCTGCCAGCTGACGGCAAAGATCCTGTATAGCCCCTGTTTTTTCTATTTTTTTCTTAAATTCATTCAATTTGAACACACAAATCTCAACACACAAATTTCACAAAAGACATATGCAACACACAAGTTTCATCATATATACATACATAACCAACACATAGTTCCATCCATACATATTACAAAAGTTTCACATTGTTCATCAAACACCGTTATCCATCCATCCATATAACAAGTTCCATCCATGCAAGTTCATCGATACAAAATAAAAGCAGAAAGGGAAAAGAAGCACTCCATCCATGCAAGCATCCGTGAATTAAATGAAATCTGCAAAATGGGAGACAAGAAAGTTAGAAGAAGAAGAACAAGAAAATGAAGAAGAATAAGACTAGAAGAAGAAGTAAGCATACTTAGGTAAAATGGAGCTAACCTAGCTAATTGTGCCATCTTTGAGTGAACTAAGCATATTATGCCATTTTTGATATAAAGCAGCTAAGTATAGGTCTTTATTGAGCTAACCTAGGTAACTAAGCACATTAGAGCTTACTTAGGTCATTTTGGAGAAGAAGAAGAAGAAGAAGAAGAAGGTTTTTACACTTTTCCTTCTCATTCTTGCTTTTTCTTCTCTTTCTTCTACTATTCTTTCTTTTTCTCCTCTTCCTTGTTTTTCTTCTTCTTGTTCCTTATTTGTGTCATTTTAGAGCTTACATAGGTAATTATGCTAATTTTTAGCCAACTAAGCTTATTATGTCAATTTGGAGGAAAATAAGGTAAGTATAGGTCATTTTTCTGCTAACATAAGTAATTTTGGAGCTAACCTAGCTAAAATGGATCATATTGGAGCTAGCCTAGGCAAACTTGGTCATTTTGGAGCTAACCTAGGTAAATTTGGTCATTTTGGAGATAACCTAGCTAAGATGGATCATCTTGGAGCTAACCTAGGTAAACTTGGTCATTTTGTAGCTAACCTAGGTAAAATGGGTCATATTGGAGCTAACCTAGGTTAAATGGGTCATTTTCGAGCTAACTTAACTAATTATGCCATTTTGAGTTAACTAAGCATAATTTATGCTATTTTTACACAAATAAGCCAAGTGTATGTCATTATTGAGCAAACCTAGGAAACTAAGCATATTAGAGATAACTTAGCATATTAGAGCTAACTTATGTCATTTCGGATGAAACAAAGCTAAGTATATATAGATCCATTTCGAGATCTCACATACCTGACATAGTTCACTCCACATTCTTCTTCTCCTTCTCCTTCCTCATCCTGATACGCCAAGAGCGGCGTGGCGGTGGAGGCAGTGGGATGTAGTCTTCTACCACAATTGGCATGGTCATGTTGCCCGGCTGTGGGATCGCCGACGCCACCACCATCACGAGGTCTTTGTCAGGCACCCCACCATCGTGAGGCCATCTTCAGGCAGCACCGTCACTAGGTCATCCTCAGCCACCACCATCTCTTGCCCATCATCAGCCACCACCATCGCTAGGTCATCCTCAGCCACCACAATCTATTGCCCAGCGTCAGCCTGCACCTCCTCATCCCCACTCTTCTCCTCTTCTTCCCCACTCCATTCCGGATCATCCTCGCTACTGCTTTTGCTACAGCCAGAGTAGCTGCTGCTTTGGCTGTAGCCAGAGTCGATGCTGCTGCTCCCATTGCCTGACCAAATGCAACAATGACTGTTAACAATCGATGTGAGACAAAGCCAAATGTAGAGGAAGAAGAGGCAGAACATACTGGCATCATCGTCGTCCTGGTAGCGCATGCGACACATAGTCGTGTTGAACACCTTCATGGTGAGCATGGCCTCACCGTCATACCTGAAGAGAAGGAAGTACACGTGCCGCAGGTCATAGGCACGGTAGAACTGCTCACAACCACGACATAGGTACATGTGGCCGTACCTGATCACCAACTCCACGTCCCAGTGCCAGCGAAGCCCGCTGCCAGCCTGTCGCGGCTTCACATTCTTTGGCCGATGGCCGTCTAGCAACATCATAAAAGTGTCAGGCAGCCTCTGCAGTTTGGGACAAGGAGTGATGTAGCAAATAACAGAGTTATCATAATGGGATGGGTGAAGGGGATATCTCTCCTTTTATATACCTGCCTCTTGGAGGAAGTCCCAAGTATGATAGTGAAGAACTAAAAAGCATCCAACTCGTACTCCGGTGTGGCGGAGCGGAGCCTGCGGTGGCGGCTTCCCCCCATCTCTGATAAGCAGCGGAAGGGACCAATTACTACCCTTACAACATTATAGCTGCAAAAGTTTTGAGTAGAAGATAATCAACAACACGAAGTTATCATTTCACATTCAAAAAGCAATGCACTTGTGGACATATGATGGCTCTAGGTTGACATACTAGAGCTGAGCACAAGATGTATTAGTAGCACTAGTCGTCAACCTGTGCCTTCACACGGGCTAGACACAAAAATGTTGACTTTAGTTGAATTTCATATAATAACTATTTTAACTTCTTTCGGTCAGCAACCAGGAGTATACAAACATTCAACTAAAGAAAAGAAAGAAACTAGGAGTGTTGGTTGACAGATCCCAGTACAAAAATGAGTTACCAAAATGAAAGGAAAGCAAAAACAGGGTGCCCACTATAATCTAATATCTTACAGAACTGCTAACACATAATCACCAAAAATGAGTTACCAAGATGATTTGCTTTGAGATCATGAGAACAACCATGATATGAGGATCTAAGAGTGGTGGAGATTGACTATAATAATAAAGCATGGTTTCTTAAGGGCCATGAAAATAAGAACAACATATACACGACTATGCCTGGTATACTGTATTCACCCTCAACGAGACCATAACTCTTAACAGCTAAAAAAACTTGACATGGAAATATACTCTAAAATTTTGAAACAAGTCTGAAACTACTCTGAAATTGTTAATTTCTGAACCTATATGACAGCCACCAGATCTTCTGTGTTTCTCGCACTTATTACTATCGATGCAGATCTTCAACTACAATCAAGAGGGACCATTCAATCTGAACCAAAAACTAACTAGAACTTGCGAAGTGAACCCTTGCTTTGAAAACTAGAAACTTGACCGGCATTTTAGCGATGTTCAACAATAGGATTGAGTTGTTGTAGCACACTGATAGTTGAAGCTCGATGCATTCTTCTATTATATGTTCTTCTCGAGTTCATGGTTCACAGAGTTGTTAGCACTGTACCATATGTCAAAATAGGGCATATTCTTATAAGATATTGAGATAACCTAGGGCATGCCTTTTGATTGTGCTATCATTTTCGCATCATGGGCAGATAGTACCAGATAAATCAAAACTAACTAGAACTGTACATATGAACATAACACAAAAGATCATAATAGATTTTGAACCCTAGGCAGAGACAGTGACCAAATCAATGCATCAAAAGTGCAATCCGGGAACCATGAAGACCGGGCACACTTACTTGAGGGCGAGGAGCGGTCGAGGTCGCCTGGGCGGCGGGGGCGGCGCGGCGACGGGGTTGGCGCGGGGCGGAGAGGGGGTCGCCGAGGCGGCGCGATGATGTGGGTGGCACGGGGCGGCCAGCGACGGGGGTGGCATGGGGCGGCGGCGTCTTGGGCTCGTCCGGGGAGGAGAAAGGGGACAAAGAGAGAGTGGTCGGGTGCAGGCGGGTTTGATTTTCAGTTAAGGCACGGTTCTTTGCCATCTGTTAGCAGACGACAAAGAGCCTACCCGACGAACGTCATTTTAAGCACTTTCTTTGCCGTCTGCTAGCGGACGGAAAAGAAAGTGGCCGTTAGGTGGTTCTCACTAGTGGGCCACCCTGCCTCTTTGTCGTCCGCTGGCTGGCGGCAAAGTTTGTATGTCGTCGGCTGGCTGACGACAAACAGGCTCTTTCCTGTCAGCTCTTTCTTTACCGTCAGCTTTTTGCATATTGATGGCAAAAACCATCTTTGCCATCAGCTAGCTGACGGCAAAGACTTGGCTGATGGCAAAGATCCTGATTCCATTAGTGATTGTTGCTAAATTTCTACCACCTACTTTACATACAAGCAAAAGAAAAAATGCTTCTATGATTTAAGACATTACTTTTGGGATGACCCACATCTTTATAAAGAAGGAGTAGATGTTATTATTAGACGTTGTGTACATGAGCATGAACAGGGACAAATCCTACGGAAATGTCACTCCGAGGCTGATGGAGGGCATCATGCTGGAGATAGAACTGCTCACAAAGTATTGCAATCTGGATTTATTGGCCTACTCTCTTCAAGGATGCCAGTAAGTTTGTCTCTTCCTGTGATGAATGCCAAAGAATAGGTAATATCGGTAAGCATCAAGAAATGCCTATGAACTATTCACTTTCTGTTGAACCATTTGATGTTTGGGGATTTGATTACATGGGACCTTTTCCTTCCTCTAATGGGTATACCCATGTTTTGGTTGTTGTTGATTATGTTACTAAATGGGTAGAAGCTATTACAACTAGTAGTGTTGATCACAACACCTCCATTAAAATGCTTAAGGAAGTTATTTTCCCAAGGTTTGGAGTCCCTAGATATTTAATGACTGATGGTGGTTCACACTTTATTCATGGTGCTTTCCGTAAGATGCTTGCTAAGTATGATGTTAACCATAGAATTGCATCACCCTATCCTCCTCAGTCTACTGGTCAAGTTGAACTTAGCAATAGAGAAATAAAATTAATTTTGCAAAAGACCGTTAATAGGTCCAGGAAGAATTGGTCTAAGAAATTAGATGATGCACTTTGGGCTTATAGAACAACATATAAAAATCCTATGGGTATGTCTCCTTATACTATGGTTTATGGAAAAGCTTGTCATTTGCCTCTTGAGTTAGAACATAAAGCATATTGGGCAGTTAAAGAACTCAACTATGATTTCAAACTTGCTGGTGAAAAGAGGTAATTTGATATAAGCTCCCTAGATGAATGGAGAACCCAAGCTTATGAGAATGCAAAGTTATTCAAACAAAAGGTTAAAAGATGGCATGACAAAAGAATCCAAAAGTGTGAGTTTAAAGTTGGAGAATATGTTCTTTTGTACAACTCTCGCTTTAGATTTTTTGCAGGCAAGCTCCTCTCGAAATGGGAAGGCCCATATGTCATCGAGGAGGTTTACCGGTCTGGAGCCATCAAAAGAAATAACTCTGAAGGTACTAACACAAAGGTTGTCTATGGGCAACGGATAAAGCATTATATCTCAGGTACACCTATTAATGTTGAAAGTAATATAATCCAAACTTTGGCACCAGAAGAGCACATAAAAGAGTCCTTCCAGAACACTCCAGAATCGTGAAAATAAAGAGGTACGTGATATGGTAAGTAAACGGACTCCGAAAAATCTGCAAAAATATTTTTTATCAGTTTTGTAATATTTTAAAATTTTGGAAATAAATAAACTTCTAGGAAGAGTCCCCTGGTGGGCACAAGATACCAGGGCGCGCCACCTGGGACACCTTCCGTACTCCGTTTTTATACCATGTACTTGTCCCCCAAGATAAAAAAAATCTATATATACTTCCCAAACCTGTTGATCACCGTATCACATAGAAATCCTCTGTTTTCTTTTTCCTTGTTGTTTTCTGTCAGATCTCATCTACCATGGCCTCCTCAAACTCCTCCAAGGACAAGTTCTTCAAGAACGTCATCAACCCATATCTGTGAGAGGTGGTGCAGCACCCTCAGGTCATCCAGATGCATGAGGGGGTGCTTCACCTTTGCGATGTGCCATGTCCCAAGGGGACGGGAACCGTGGAGGCCAGGCTTGAAGCTGTGGAGCAAGACATCTTCCGATGCAAGGTGATGGTGGAGCGTGGGCTCAATGCCAATCACCTCATGATCACGGACTTCTCCCGTGATCTCAAGGTGGATGGCAAAGCCCATGAAGGACATCATCTTCACCTTCAACGAGCAAATCAACTTCCTCCAAAGCCAGATCTAAGATCTTCAAAACCAAGTCTTTGAATATGAGGCGAGGTTTAAAGGTATGAGTTTGGCTGCTAGTTGCAGGACTCGTGAGACTCACTCTTCCTCTCATGATGGTGGACCACTACCATGGAAATCCGAGGACAAGATATCTTCTTCATCACCACCAGCATCTTCTTCACCACCAAAAGAAAATTGAGTATCGAGTATGGGCACTCCCCTTGGCTTCTGCCAAGCTTGGGGGAGGTGCCCCGATATTGTATCATCCCACTATCTTTTTTGCTTTTACTTATTTTAGTTCGATCCTTTTTGATTTAGATGAATAAAAGTATAGTTTGATCCTTTCTTCTTTGAGAGTTTTCTTAGTGATCTATCCTTGTAATCGTGTGCAAGTAATATAATAAAGTTAGATTTGAGTTTTTTCTTTCTTTACTTTCATGTTGCAAATAAAGAAAAGAGAAAGGAAATAATGAAGAAAGGAAATAAATAATGAAAATATTATATACTAATCCTATGGTAGGTGATAGCACCACATTAGGAAAAGTATAAGTAGAAAATTTTTATTAGATATTGACAAACATAGCATTAGTCAATGATGCAACTCATGAAAGAATTAATAAGGGAAGAGAAGATTCACATATAGATATACTATCCTAGAAATCTTTTGTGATTGTGAGCCCTCATCAAAATATTATATGCCAAAATTGTTGACGCTGGACAAGGAAGACAACTTAATGGTATATGTTTGTTTATATTCACATAGAAGTCATATTGTCATAGATCCTTTAAAATGTGGTGCTTGCCCCCCATCTTTGCTAGACAAGAATTATGTACTAAGTAGAGATACTACTTGTGCATCCAAAAACCCTTAAAACCAAATCTTTTTCAAGTGTCCACCATACCTACCTAGGGATTGAGCAAGATCCCTCAAGTAAGTTGTCATCGGTGCAAAAAGGCAATAAAAATTGCTTCTAAAAGTGTGAGATCATTTAGGGTAAGAGAAAATTGAGCATTGTACGAACTTGGATGACAAAGAATAAAAGCGACAAACTGCATAATAAAGGTTGTCATCTTAAGGGGCAATACAACGTGATGTTCTCTTGCACTAACGGATTGATCATACAAATAGATAAGGACATGTCAACCTCTGCTTCCCTCTGCGAAGGGCCTATCTTTTACTTTTATGCAAAGAGTCAAAGTTTTCCCTCTATTCCTTTTATTTTTCTCTTTTGGCAAGCATCATGTGGTGAGGAAAGATCTAGGCACATATGTCCAGTTGAATATAGATAGCATGAGTTATTATTGTTGACATCACCCTTGAGGAGAGTATGTTGAGAGGCGAAACTATAAGCCCCTATCTTTCTATGTGTCCGGTTGAAACATTTTGCTCATGGGTACACTACTAGGGAAAACCCTAGTAGTAGCGCGGGTTTAATGCCTACTAGTAGCGCAGGACACCGCGCTACTAGTAAGGCGCTACAGCTATTCCTTAGCAGTAGCGCATGCGACACACGCTACTGCTAAGACATATAGCCGCGGCGTTTGTTCACTCCCGCGCTACTGCTAATAAAGCTAGTAGTAGCGTGTTTACTCTCCATCGCTACTAGTATTTTTTTCATTTTTAGTGTATTTATACGTCATTATACAAATTTTGGTACAATACCAATTATGAGGTTGTTATATCATTATGTCCATAACAGTGTGTCAAATGAAGGTGGATTAGGTTCAAGTGGAGGCAACATGTGGTGCATGTCAAAAGTATACTACTAATCCAAACTTGATCTAGTTTGGACTCGTAGTACTTTCGATGTGCACCACATGTTGCCTCCACTTGAATATAATCCTCCAACACAAGTTATTTAATCATCATGATAGTCATTACCACCAACAATAGCTATTTAATCATCATAGTCACAGTGTAGCACATCATCATCTTAAAACTCATTCTTGCTAGCTAATCACCACCAACACTAGCTGTCGTAGCTATCTAATCACCACCAACACTAGCTAATAATAATCATCATAGTCATTACCACCAACACTAGCTATTTAATCATCATAGTCATAGTGTAGCACATCATCATCTTCAAACTCATTTCTAGCTAGCTAATCACTCCTGCTGCTCTCTCTCAGGTAAAATAGCATAAAACATGTGTAGCACTCCTGCTTCATCATGTTGGAGCATGCAGATGAACCTGTATCCTAATTGTGGGCTGCACTTCTGATTGTTGCCCCCTAGTACTTCTGTGTGATTGTTCACAATTTTGGTCCAGTCTTTCACTATTAAGCATTCCTCGCTCTTAGAAATCTCGAATGCACTAAAGTGCATTGTAGGATGTCTTGGCCGTAAGCTAACCATTCTCATGCGACCTTTAGTCTCGATCCAATGAGGCACAACATTCATCGGGAGTCCTTGTTGAAGAACATCGTATAGTAACATACTTAGCAATGAAGTTTAGCTTAAAAATAATGTATGCAAAAGATGCACTGAGGACAAATAGTAAACATTTTACCATCTTTCCTAAATAGATGTGACCGTAGTTCAATACGAACACTATTGGTCGCACGTTTTGAGTACTAAGATTTTTAAGTCTAGGAAAATAATTTGTCTTGACAATATGAAGATCCTCAAGCCATGAAACATAATGACCTATCTCCTCGAAGTTTAGTTTAGCCCCGGGATAGTGGACGGTCATGTATACCAAGCGTCGGACATGTTTTCTTGAATGGAAATAAGTTGTCAATAGAAATTAGTTTCTAACTATTTTTGAATAAACAATACCGAAGACATAAATATGGTTGAGAAACTCACATAATGGTATAACTGGAGGCGTCTGCACATCAACCCAGATGTCGATATTACCTTCACTATCATCTTCCGGACAAATATCAAAGGTGATAGCCATATCAGGCTCAAATGCATAAGTCTTGCATAGTGCTTGCCAAGTTTTGCATTCAAAATAGGTGTAGGTGTCTGCGTTGTATAATTTTGCGTGGAAAGTATAACCACGCTCGGTCTTCAAGTAAACTCTCTTTACCTCTATAGTAGTTTTCATAGGACTGAAACCTATCTTATCCAAGAAAAAAAACTCTTGCATGGCAGGGGATACGCTAGTAGAATAGTAAAAAAATTAATTGTAAGTTGAAGCAAATGAAGCAGATGTCATGATTAATTACGAAAAAAGACTTATCGTTGTGACTTACTGTATCCACTTCAAAGTTCTCATCCATCTTGGTGCTGAAGCGTCTACCATCATCTAGGAAGATTCTGTTGCACATGCCGCGCTCCTGTTTGCAGTATATGCAAATACCGAAATCCTTTTCGTCGTCAGACATTTCCTATGTTCATCGTTGAAACATTAATTGAAAATCGATCGAAGGCAACTACCAGGATACTCAACACACAAATCCGGGGCACTCGATATTTCCTACATATTCTGGCACAAGTGATGCCAAAATTCACAGAAAAATCTGGCATGACCTTTGCTAAAATAGGACATATTGAGCACCTGAAATTTGCCAGAATGGAAATGAATCAACATTCCGGAAAAACAAAGGCCACTCGGAGGTTTAACCTACAAACATGACCGGCCACTTGGGCAAGCACATATCCTATTTGAGCAACACAAGATATATATTTCAAAATATCTTATAGGACTCGTATTGACATGAGAATTCAATAAGAAAAACCAAATCGTAAAATAAATAAGTATTCAAATTAGCATGCATTCAATAAGCAAAAGTAAATCATCTCTTGCGTCCGTACATCGTCGAATATTATCACTAATACATCCTGAATAGTATCATACATATAACATCACTAATACAACTAAAACCCTAGCGAAGGGCGGTGGACACCCAAAGAGAAGGAACCATCACAAGATCATAGCTCCAGTGGGATCCCTAGAGAACCTCCCAGGTATTGGAGAACCTATGCTCCAACACAACCAAGTAGGGACGGACGTGCGCGTCCTCCTCGCTGACACGGTGACGTACCACCTCCGTGGGGTCCTCAAGCCTCTGGACCGTCACTAGCCCACCCGACTGCCACCAAAGAAGGTTTGAGTCAACGATGGGCTGACTCCTCACCAAGCTGCGCCCCCTGGTAGGTAGCACCTCTCAGTACTAGCCCGGCGGAGCCCAGTCCCATACATGGCCCATCTGGTCAAGCAGGTGACCTCCGCCGAGTCGACGATGAGGATGCGGGATAAGCATCATCGATGTCGATGCGGGAATAATTGCTTTAACTAAAAAAATAACAACAAATGTCACATGTTCAACTAGTTCTATTAATTCAACTAGTTCTTACTAAAAATAAACTTACTATAAATAAAAATAAACTAGTACCTACTTCTTACTAACTAATTAGTACCATGTCACAAGTTGAATACTTCATGTCACATAGCTATTGACAAATACACTTAAGCAATATGTCGCTATTAATAGTATTCGTTCCGAATCAAGAAAACATCCTAGCCGCATCTGTATCCGATAACATCCGTATTCACATTCATATTCATTTTGTAAATATGAAAACAGAAGTGGTAAGAGCACTATACGATCCGCAACCTATTCATTTCCACCCCTAGATGAACCCTAACTAATTTGATGCAATTAAATTTTGAAGAACACTAGGCAGAGGTAGGGGAGGGGGAGGAGCAGGCGTGCTCACCTCGGGTGCCTGCGGCGAGGGAGGGGCAGGCAGCGTCGAGGTCGGGGTCGGGGCTCGGGCGCGTGGCGAAGGGCGGTGTCGAGGTCGGGGTCGGGGCGGTGTCGAGGTCAGGGGCAACGTCGAGGTCGGGGTCGAGGGCGGCGCTGAGGTTGGGGGCGACGTCGAGGTCGGGGTCTGGGGCGGCGTCGAATCCGGGGTCGGGGGCGGCGTCGAGGGTGTGCGGAGAGCGACAGGAGAGCGAGTGGCGATGGTGGCGGCGACATCGGAGGAGTTAGGATTTGGGGGAAGTGGCCCTGGGGAAGAACGAACCACGTGGTTAAGTGAAAAGTAGCAGTAGTGCGTTCCAGGAAGTGCGCTACTGCTAAGTTAGCTATAGCGCGTTCCCGGATATGCGCTACTTCTATTCCTTTCTCTTTTTCCCCTTTTTCATTTATTTTTATTTACATTTTATTTTTTTCCTTTCTCCTTTTTCTATTTCTTTCATTTTCATTTACTTTTCTATTTGCTTTCCATTTAATTTTATTTCCTTTAGCAGTAGCGCCTTTCTGCGTAAACGCGCTGCTACAAAGCAAGTGGCGGTAGCGCTGTTCGCAGTAGATCGCTACTACTATGTGTAGCCTATCGGCTTAGCAATGGGAATTTTAGTAGTAGCGCTTTTATCTTCAGGCGCGCTACTGCTACAATTGTATCTGTAGCGCGGTTTACGCCTACGCGCTACTGCTACTTAGCATTAGCGTGCTTTTTTAACACGCGCTACTGCTAAAGTTCTATGTATAAGGTTTTCCCTAGTAGTGGTACGAGGTGCGTGTTAGCAATCATAGAAGACTATATAATGGTTGAGTATGTGGCCTTGCCTAAAGGCTCCGACACGTGACCCTTCCTGCAAAGATGATAAATTGTAGTTGCAAAGTTGACTGAGAACATAGTTTGTTGGTTTCTAATAGAGTTTTTGCTTTATACTTCGATTGTGTGATGAATGCTACCTCTTTTAGCACTGCGTTTGTTTTCCCCGAAGAGGAAGGGATGATGCAGCAAAGTAGCGTAAGTATTTCCCTCATTTTTTGAGAACCAAGGTATCAATCCAGTAGGAGGCTACACGCGAGTCCCTCGTACCTGCACAAAACAAATAAATCCTCGCAACCAACGCAAATAGGGGTTGTGAATCCCTATAGGGCCACTTACGAGAGTGAGATCTGATAGATATGATAAGATAATATTTTTGGTATTTTTATGATAAAGATGCAAAGTAAAATAAAAGCAAAGTAAATAACTAAGTAGTAGGAGAATTATGATAAAGATAGACCCGGGGGCCATAGGTTTCACTAGTGGCT
Organism: Triticum aestivum; assembly: GCF_018294505.1. Lineage (NCBI taxonomy): Eukaryota > Viridiplantae > Streptophyta > Magnoliopsida > Poales > Poaceae > Triticum > Triticum aestivum. The sequence continues at coordinate 340,638,926 of NC_057809.1, forward strand.
TCTCTCGAGAGCATAAGTATTCTATGGTGGGTGAACAAATTACTGTTGAGCAATTGACAGAATTGAGCATAGTTATGAGAATATCTAGGTATGATCATGTATATAGGCATCACGTCCGAGACAAGTAGACCGACTCCTGCCTGCATCTACTACTATTACTCCACTCATCGACCGCTATCCAGCATGCATCTAGAGTACTAAGTTAAAACAGAGTAACGCCTTAAGCAAGATGACATGATGTAGAGGGATAGACTCATGCAATATGAAGAAAACCCCATCTTGTTATCCTTGATGGCAACAATACAATACATGCCTTGCTGCCCTTACTGTCACCGGGAAAGGACACCGCAAGATTGAACCCTAAGCTAAGCACTTCTCCCATTGCAAGAAAGATCAATCTAGTAGGCCAAACCAAACTGATATTTCGAAGAGACTTGCAAAGGTAACCAATCATACATAAAAGAATTTAGAGAAGATTCAAATATTATTCATAGATAGACTTGATCATAAACCCACAATTCATCGTTCTCAACAAACACACCGCAAAAAGAAGATTACATCGAATAGATCTCCACAAGAGACGGGGAGAACATTGTATTGAGATCCAAAAAGAGAGAAGAAGCCATCTAGCTACTAACTATGGACCCGTAGGTCTGAAGTAAACTACTCACACTTCATCGGAGAGGCTATGGTGTTGATGTAGAAGCCCTCTGTGACCGATGCCCCCTCCGGTGGAGCTCCGAAATAGGCCCCAAGATGGGATCTCATGGATACAGAAAGTTACGGCGGTGGAATTAGGGTTTTGGCTCCGTCTCTGATCGTTTGGGGGTACATGGGTATATATAGGAGGAGGAAGTACGTCGGTGGACCAACAGGGGGCCCACGAGGGTGGGGGCGCGCCTGGTAGGGTAGGGCATGCCCCCTACCTCGTGGCCTCCTGTTACGTGACTTGACGTAGGGTCCAAGTCTCCTGAGTTGTATTCGGTGAGAAAATCACGTTCCCGAAGGTTTCATTCCGTTTGGACTCCGTTTGATATTCCTTTTCTTCGAAACCCTAAAATAGGCAAAAAAAAACAGCAATTCTGGGCTGGGCCTCCGGTTAATAGGTTAGTCCCAATAATAATATAAAAGTGGATAATAAAGCCCAATAATGTCCAAAGCAGTAGATAATATAGCATGGAGCAATCAAAAATTATAGATACGTTGGAGACGTATCAATGAACTATTACTTATTCATGAGAAGTATATGATAAAATTCCTATATGTTTAATTTTGTTGCTGTTATAATAATCACGATGATGCTTCTATGTCCGTATTTTGTTTTTATCAACACCTCTCTCTCAAAGCATGTGGACATGTTTTTTTATTTCGGTTTTTGCTTGAGGACAAGCGAGGTCTAAGCTTGGGGGAGTTGATACGTCCATTTTGCATCATGTTTTCTTACTGTTATTTATAGTGTTTTTATCCATAATAATGCTTTTTGGAGTAATTCTAATGCCTTTTCACTCATAATTTGCAAGGAACACACCAAGAGGGAGAATTCCGGCAGCTGGAAATTTGGACCTAGAAAAGCTACGTCAAGCCACTATTCCGCACAACTCCAAATGAGCTAAAACTTTACAGCGATTTTTAAGGATTGTTTGAGAAATACTGGAGCCAATAAACATCAGAGGGGGCCACCAGGTGGGCACAACCCACCTGGGCGCGCCAGGCCCCCCCAGGCGCGCGCTGGTGGGTTGTGGCCTCCTCGGCCCACCTCTGGTGCCCATCTTCTGGTATATAAGTGGTTTCGACCTAGAAAAAATAAGAGGAGGACTTTCGGGACGAAGCGCCGCCGCCTCGAGGTGGAACTTGGGCAGGAGCACTTTTGCCCTCCGGCGGAGCGATTCCACCGGGGGAACTTCCCTCCCGGAGGGGGAAATCATCGTCATCATCATCACCAACAACTCTTCCATCTTGGGGGGGCAATCTTCATCAACATCTTCAACAACACCATCTCCTCTCAAACCCTAGTTCATCTCTTGTGTTCAATCTTGTTACCGGAACCATAGATTGGTACTTGTGGGTGACTAGTAGTATTGATTACATCTTGTAGTTGATTACTATATGGTTTATTTGGTGGAAGATTATATGTTCAGATCCATTATGCTATTTAATACTCCTTTGATTATGAACATGTTTATCATTTGTGAGTAGTCACTTTTGTTCTTGAGGTCATCGGAGAAATCATGTTGCAAGTAATCATGTGAACTTGATATGTGTTCGATATTTTGATAGTATGTATGTTGTTATTCCCTTAGTGGTGTCATGTGAACATCGACTACATGACACTTCACCATATTTGGGCCTAAGGAAATGCATTGAGGAGTAGCAATTAGATGCTGGGTTGCGAGAGTGACAGAAGCTTAAACCCTAGTTTATGTGCTATTTCGTAACGGACCGATTGGATCCAAAAGTTTAATGCTATGGTTAGAATTTATTCTTAATACTTTTCTCGTACTTGTGGATGCTTGCGGGAGGGTTAATCATAAGTAGGAGGTTTGTTCAAGTAAGAACATCACCTAAGCACCGGTCCACCCACATATCAAATTATCAAAGTAGTGAACACAAATCAAACCAACATGATGAAAGTGACTAGATGAAATTCCCGGGTACCCTCAAGAACGCTTTGCTTATCATAAGAGACTATTTTGTCCTATCATTTGCCTCAAAAGGATTGGTCTACCTTGCTACACTTTTGTTATGATTATCATTACTTGCTCCTTACAAATTATCTTTCTATCAAACTACTCGCTACTTACAATTTCAGCACTTGCAGACAATACCTTACCGGAAACTACTTGTCATTTCCTTCCGCTCCTCATTGGATTCGACACTCTTACTTATCGAAAACAACTACAATTGATCCCCTATACTTGTGGGTCATTAGTAAACATTGAGCTCGCCGCCTGCCACCGCTGCCAGGCTGCCGGCAAAGCCCACCGCATTTCGACACTTCTGCTTGCCGCCGCCTATCGCCATCGACTTTATCGACGCTGCTCGCGGTCGACCCAACTCTGCTCGGTTGGGAAATCTGCCGTACGAGATTTCCCCCCTCTTCTTTCTATATTAGGCAAATTAATGATGTATTGTTCTTTCGATTACTCGCATATTTCCATGACATCATGTTTACCCTATCTATTTAATTATAGATTTTTGTCCATTGATTTCAACGACTGTATAGTTCTTTCAATTTGGGCCCATATTTGCATGTTACCATATTTTCTTTAACAATCCTACCATTTTCTGCAGCGCATCCCTTGCTATGCAACATATCTTGTAGTGCACAGCCTTTTCCTTTACATAGATCAAGACTGCACGGATGTCATACTGCACACAAACCATGGATTTACAATCGTTGCTACTGTAAGACTTGATGAACATGGTGACTCCTATTTTGGCACTGGCTTTTGGAAAGAAATTTCTAAGTTTTATGTACTAAAAGTTGGCACTAAAATTGCACTGGACATAAAAGGGCCTGGTCATGAGATATATGCTAACTTCCCCCACAAAATCATCCATCCAGACTTTGTTCGAAGTAAGTTTTCTTTTCAACTATCTGCATGTTGACTTACCTAGCAATGTCAAATGAATTGTTTAGTATTTAAGCAACCAACTATTATTCCCTTTTCTTACTATATTCCTACCTAATAACTTCTAGTTACCAATACACTTTTCTATTACCCTGTTTTAACTAAATATTCCCTGTACTCCCATTTCTATCAGAAATCGCCGCTGACAAGGAGACTCTGGAGGTGGAGAATGGGGCTGCCAACAAGCGGAGACGGGGCGAGCTAGAACCGCAAGCGAGTCCAGCATGCCTAGACTTCATCAGCAGCCTCCCCGATAATATGTTGACAGTCATCATCTCCCTCCTCCCAATCAAATATGGGGCGCAGACAACCATCCGTTCCCGGTGGTGGTGCCCCCTATGGAAGTCTAGCCCTCTCGACCTCATCGACACCCACGAGCTCTGCCATGGCTATCACAAAAGCTTGGATGCGTTTTCCAAGATCCTCGGCAGTCACCTTGGCCCAACCAAAGGCCTTAGAATGGGCAAGTTCCGTTCCAACGGCAAGGACCGAGCCAAGCTTGACGACTGGTTCCGATCCCCCGCCCTAGATCAGCTCGAGGAGCTCACTATTGATGATGGGCATATGCGGTCGCTGCCTGTAACACCCTAGATGTAATGTTCCCTATTTGTACTCCAACTCTTGCCGTTTCTGGCGTTAAGTTATTTTATTTTCTCGGGTTCGGATCTTTGTCTCCGTGTGTTGTTTTCTTTGTCATGCATCTCATATCATGTCATCATGTGCTTTGCATTTGCATACGTTTTCATCTCATGCATTCGAGCATTTTCCCCGTTGTCCGTTTTGCATTCCGGCGCTTCGTTCTCCTCCGGTGATCATTTCTAGCTTTCTTTCGTGTGTGGGGATTAAACATTTCCGGATTGGACCGAGACTTGCCAAGCGGCCTTGGTTTACTACCGGTAGACCGCCTGTCAAGTTTCGTACCATTTGGACTTCGTTTGATACTCCAACGGTTAACCGAGGGACCGAAAAGGCCTCGTGTGTGTTGCAGCCCAACACCCCTCCAATTTGGACCAAAACCCACCAAACTCTGCTCCATCATCTAGAGCGTTCGATCACGATCGCGTGGCTGAAAACCGCACCTCATTTGGACTCTCCTAGCTCCCTCTAGGCCTATATATACACCCCCCCCCCCCCCGTTTTTCGGATCGTCTCCTCCCCCGAAACCCTAAAAAAAATCCCTTCCGCCGCCGCCGAACGTGTCCGGGCGAGCCGGACAACATCCGATCCGCCGCCGCCAGTCAATCGTCGCCACCTGTCGCCTCCCGCGCCGGCCGCGAGGGCCCGAGGCCGGCCCCCGCCGCCGCACACCCGGGCCGTGCCCCGCGCCTCCATCCGCCGCCGCCTCTCCCATCTCCGGTGCGCGCCGCCGCCACGGGCCACCCCGCCGCCGACCGGAGCTCACCACGCCACCGCCGCCTCACGCCGCCCCGCGCCACCGCCTCACGTCGCCGCCGCCCTCACCCCTCGCCGTCGTCGCCTCCCCGCGGCCCGAGGCCGGATCCGGCGCCCCGGCCTCCTCCTCGGCTTCCACTCCGGCGAGCTCTCCGACCGGTCATCCTCGATCCCCGCGCCCTGCTACAGTGCACGCCGGATCTGAGATCCAATCTCGTCTGGGTTGACTTTTTCTCCTCCGAACCCTAATTTTTTGTGCATACTTTGACCTGCCGTAACTTTGCATCCGTAGCTCCGATTTGGGCATATAGCATATCAAAATGTTCGCCTCGACGAGTACATCATTTCATTCCATTGCATCATTTTCATTTGAGTTCATCTTGATGCCCGAAATGCTGCTACAAGGAGGCTTCGTGAGTTAATTGTCAGATCTGCTAGTTCATCTTAGACTTTTGTCATTTTTGCCATGATTGTTGTGTGCATGCTATGCATGTGAGTCCTTCATATGTTTTGTTAAGGATCTTGTTATCTTTCCAGAGGTGCAACCCATGCATTTTTAGGATGTGTGTGGTGATTTGTGCAAGCTTGCAAAGTGAGGCACCCGGTAAATCTGTTTTCAGGGACAGTAGTTTTCACTAAGTCTGGGATTATTTAGTTCATGATGCCATATGTTCTTGTTGTTTCCTAGTGATCCGTGCCTCTTTTGAGGATAATCAGTAAAGGAGTTTTGTTAATCTTGTTATGCTCTATCCATCCATGTCTTTGTTTGCAACTATGGAGCACCCAAGCTCTAGTCAATCGAGCTCTACTTTTGCTTCGTGGTGAATCTGGGCAGATCGTCAACTCGTTTGCGATTTCGCCGGCGTTGTTGTGGTTCATCCGTGCATGCTATGCCATTCTTCTTGCCATGTCTAGCTAGCATTTTGTGCCTTCTTAATGGATGTATGCTTGCTTTGACATGACTTGCACCATAGTGAGTGCATCGAGCTCGTTTACATGCCTTCGTGAGTTATATTTCAGCATGTCTCAGTTTTCACTAAGTCTGAAAATGGTTTGTGTTTTAGCTATGTTTGTGTGCCTGTTAGTATATTTTGTGAACCCTTTTGGCCCCAGGTCACTTTGGGTCTTTTGTTAAGCTTGTTGAGTAGCTCCATGCCATGTTCTTACTTGTCTTAATCAGGTCATGTATCATGTTGTTTTGCTACTCCGAAGAGGGCTTCGTGATCTGAAATTTCAGACAAGTGTTAATTTCACTAAGTCTGAGATCTGTTTTGCATTTGCGTTTTTGCCATGCTTGTTTGAACCTCCTAATGGATGATTTAGCCATAGCTCAGTGCTAGACTTTTGTTAAGCATCTTGTGTGCATCCCTGCCATGTATTTTGTTGTCATGTTTGGGTGCTGTAGCATGTTCATTTCGTTGCATTTAGATGCCTACTTGTTGTAAATCGCAGACCGGTGTCATTTTTGAAACGCTTGCCATTTCCAAACCGTAACTCCGATTCCGGCGTTCTTTATATCGTTTTCAAGCGATTTCATCCCATCTTTCCAGTGGCACCCTTGGAATTCCAAGTTGAGGCCAGTTTCATGCATTTCCTGTCATGTCTTGCATTTTGCATCCCGCATCGCATCCCGCATAGCATGTCATCATTGCATCATATCGCTTGATCCTTGCACGTGGTTGATTGTGTCCTTGTTGCTTGTTTGTCTTGTTTGGGTAGAGTCGGGAGACGAGTTCGCTACCGAGGAGCCCGTTGAGTTTGCTTGTGAGGATCCAGTCAACTCTGACAACTGTGCAGGCAAGATGATCATACCCTCGAAATCACTACTATCTTTGCTATGCTAGTTTGCTCGCTCTTTTGCTATGCCAATGCTATGATGCCTACCTTTTGCTTGTCAGCCTCCCAAATTGCCATGTCAAACCTCTAACCCACCATTGTCCTAGCAAACCGTTGATTGGCTATGTTACCGCTTTGCTCAGCCCCTCTTATAGCGTTGCTAGTTGCAGGTGAAGATTGGAGGCCGTTCCTTGTTAGAACATCTTTTTTTTTACTTGTTGGGATATCATTATATTGCCATGTTATCTTAATGCATCTATATACTTGGTGAAGGGTGGAAGGCTCGGCCTCTCGCCTAGTGTTTTGTTCCACTCTTGCCGCCCTAGTTTCCGTCATATCGGTGTTATGTTCCCGGATTTTGCGTTCCTTACGCGGTTGGGTTATAATGGGAACCCCTTGATAGTTCGCCTTGTTTAAAGCTTTTCCAGCAATGCCCAACCTTGGTTTTACCATTCGCCACCTAGCCTCTTTTTCCCTTGGGTTACCGGAGCCCAAGGGTCATCTTATTTTAACCCCCCCCCCTCCGGGCCAGTGCTTCCTCTGAGTGTTGGTCCGAACCGGGCAGCCTGCGGGGCCACCTCGGGGAAACTTGAGGGTTGGTTTTACTCATAGCTTGACCTATCTGAGTGTGCCCTAAGAATGAGATATGTGCAGCTCCTATCGGGATTTGTCGGCACATTCGGGCAGTGTTGCTGGTCTTGTTTTAACCTGTCGAAGTGTCTTGAGTTACCGAGATACCGAGTCTGATCGGAATGTCTTGGGAGGAGGTCTATTCCTTCGTTGACCGTGAGAGCTTGTCATGGGCTAAGTTGGGACTCCCCTGCAGGGATTGAACTTTCGAAAGTCGTGCCCGCGGTTATGGGCAGATGGGAATTTGTTAATGTCCGGTTGTAGACAACTTGAACCTTAATTAATTAAAATGAATCAACTGAGTGTGTTACCGTGATGGTCTCTTCTCGGTGAAGTCCGGGAAGTGGACACGGTGTTGGAGTTATGCTTGCGCAGGTTGTTCCTTTAGACTCTCGCTCGTGCTTTGCCTCCTCTTCTCGCTCTCTTTTGCGTATAAGTTAGCCACCATATTTGCTAGTCGCTTGCTGCAGCTCCACATATATTTGCCTTACCCCTTCCTATAAGCTTAAATAGTCTTGATCGCGAGGGTGCGAGATTGCTGAGTCCCTGTGGCTCACAGATACTATAACTCCAGATGCAGGTCCAGGTGATTCCGCTCCAGGTGACGAGTACGAGCTCAAGTGGGAGTTCGACGAAGACTCTCAACGATACTACGTTTCCTTTCCCGATGATCAGTAGTGGTGCCCAGTTGGGGGTGATTGGGACCATTGTCGCATGTTGGGTTCTCTTTATTTTGGCGCCGTAGTCGGGCCATGAGTGTGTTGGATGATGTAATGTTATTTATGTTCTTGATTGACGTGGCGAGTGTAAGCCAACTATGTTATCTCCCCTTTTTTATTCATATTACATGGGATATTGTGAAGATTGCCTAACTTGCGACATATGCCTTCAATGTGATTATGTCTCTAAGTCGTGCCTCGACACGTGGGAGCTATAGTCGCATCGAGGGTGTTACCAGTTGGTATCAGAGCCGACCCTCGCGGTTACACGGATGGTTGCCGACAGGTGCGTGGTCATGTTGTTCATGACGTTTGTGACCCGTCGTGGCACACGGCATGACACATGTACTGGACTGGAAGCACAGACGTATGTGCCAAGAGGGAATTTTCCTGTGGCCCGACGAGGACGTCGGTTCCTCTAAGTGGGGGTGTATGTGATGGCCTGGCTTATTAGGGATGATAGACTACTCATATCAATAAGGAATTCCTCTTTTCCGGGAGCCCATTCGGACAGAACTCCAAAGTTAAGCGTGCTCACCTTGGAGTAGTGTCAAGATGGGTGACCGACCGAGAAGTTGCTCCCGGGTGTGCACGAGTGAGGACAAAGTGCGCAGAAAAGACTAGTATTGATCTGTGGGGCCAGTCTAGATCCCACCAGGAGTAACGACCACCGCCGGGTGTGTCCGGGGCGTTACAAGTTGGTAATCAGAGCCTTCCCCGACCTTAGGAGCCCCATTGCTTGATCGTTTTTTTAGAGGCCGAGTTGTGTCTAGAAAAATGTTTTGAGTCACTTAGGAATTATATATCGGAGAGCTTAGGAATTCTTTTTACTTCCCAGTCTCCTCATCGCTCTGGTAAGGCATCCTGACGTAGAGTTTGACTCTTCTCTTCTCAAATTTCACAAAAAAAAATTAGGATCACGCGAGTATCTTGGAATCGTTCCGATGGCTTATGATGAGAACATTGTCTTGGTGCCTCTTGTCAGGGGTTTAGTGGAAGCGTCCCGGGGAGTTGAGCTCTGAGGTGTTGTCATCATAATTTTATCGTTTCAATTCTGGAATACTTGAGATATGTTCGCCGACATCGAAAATCTCTTTTATGCAGTTCGTTGGTGAGATAACCTCGACGCCACCCAGTACTGGGGCGGGAGTTCGGGAGTATCGCCATAACTTGTATAACGGATGCTTTTCGAAGGTTGAGGTAGATGGTTTCCGAAGGTTTCTTGGTTATGTGTTGAAGGATGGATACAGATGGATGTAGGATTTGCTAGTTTGGGTGAGATATTATGCTTCCCCTGTATCCCCAACACCTGATTGCATAACCGGAAAGGTTCGGGAGTTTCATAGGTGGGAATTCTAGTAGCTCTAGTTCTTCTTCCACGGATATTGGTTTGAGATTGGGATTTCTTACCGATTATTCGTTCTTGATCCGTACCTTGTTGATTTATTTCTCTACCTTAATTCTACGTGGCTTCTCAATTTATGGATATGTGACCATTTCAAGAGGAATGCATTCGTTCATTTTGTTCGGATGTGAAGACTATATGTTGCAATTTTCATTCCGTTGGATTCAGCTTCAATATTATCTGTCAATGTGCTAATGGTGGTCACCCTCTTCAGGATGGCTCCTCCAACACGCACGACTCCGAATCCTGATCCGCCACCACCCCCACCTCCTCCAGAGGCATGGCAAGCTGTGATGGCCGCAACCAATGCAAACACACAGCTGATCATGCAAATTCTTCAAGAGCGCAATCAAGCCAGTCAAGAGAATCAAGGCAGCAATCAGGGTCACTTTGCTACACCCAACCAGTTCCTTGCTAATGGGCCAAAGATTTTCAGCAATTGTGTTGAGGCAACCGATGCTGACGATTGGCTTGTGGATCTGTGTAAGCATTTCGAGTGCAGTAACGTCAGGCCTGAGGACTTTGTCAAGTTCGCTTCCTTCCAACTCAAAGATCAAGCTGCAGAATGGTTCCAGCAGTACAAGGACTCCAGAGGTGGACGTGTTATCACTTGGGATGATTTCCGTCGAGATTTCCGAGCTCATCATATTCCGCAGAGCGTGGTTGAAAGCAAGCGTGAGGAATTCCGCAATCTGAAGCAAGGCTCTTTGTCTGTCTATGACTACAACAAGTTGTTCCAGAAGCTCGCCCGCTTTGCCAAGCAGGACGTGCCTGATGAGAAGAGCATGATATATCAGTTCAGGGGTGGTCTCAGATAAGATATTCAGCTAGCTCTTGTCCTCTTCGAGCCCTTGAGATACGATGAGTTCTACAACATGGCACTGAAGCAAGAGGCTGCTCAGTTGAGGTGTGATGCTTCCAAGAAGCGAGTCAGAGATGCTACTCCTTCCTCTACTCAAGTGTCCAAGCAGCAGAAGTTTTGGCTTCCTCCTCCTCCTTCGTTCCGTCAACCGTATCAGCAGAAGAGCAAAGGTGGCAGTGGTTCTTCCCACCCACCCAACCCTGGCTTTCAGAACAAGACTTCGTCTCAAGCTCCAAGATCGAGTGCTCCGTATCACCGTCCGCTTTCAGAGGTCACGTGCAACAAGTGCCAACAGAAGGGTCACTATGCCAACAAGTGTTTCAACCAGAGGCGTCTTCCTCCTCCTCCTCCTGTCAGATCAGCAAGTACAGCGGTGGTCAAGCATAACCCCAAGCACGCCAAGGTCAATTTGATGAATGCAGCTCAGGCAGAGGACTCGTCAGATGTGATCATGGGTAACCTTCCTATTAATGATATTCCTGCAAGAGTTCTTTTTGACACGGGTGCATCGCATTGTTTCATGTCAAAGCCATTTTTTACCAAGCATGAGTTCGTTTCTTCTCATTTGGGTAAACAAATGGATATCGTTTCTCCTGGCAAACGTTTGAGTGCTAGTCTGGAGGTGCCAGATGTTACTATCACATTGGGCGACTACAAGTTCCTTTCTTCCCCAATGGTTCTTGGTAACTCGGATATTGATCTTATTCTCAGAATGGATTGGCTTTCTAAGCACAAGGCTCAGCTTGATTGTGCAGCCAGGCAGATTCAATTGACTCATTCGTCTGAGGATGTAATTGTCTTTGCCGCTCGGGATAATACCATCCATCTGTTTTCTCTCAATGAGAAGGGTGAATTGGATGCCATCTCTCAAATTCTAGTCGTTTGCGAATATCAAGACGTCTTTCCAGAAGAGCTCCCAGGAATGTCTCCGCACCGGCCAGTTGAATTCGTTATTGATCTTGAGCCTGGTATGGAACCTGTGTGCAAACGTCCTTATAAGCTCAGACATGAAGAGTTGAAGGAGCTGAAGAAGCAACTCGATATGCAAGAGAAAATGGGTCTCATCCGGCCTAGTTCTTCTCCGTGGGGTTGTGGTGTTCTTTTTGTGAAGAAGAAGGATGGAACGGACCGACTTTGTGTTGATTACCGTCCAGTGAACAAGAAGACCATCAAGAACAAATACCTACTTCCCAACATCAATGAGCTGTTCGAACAACTCAAAGGTGCCCAAGTATTCTCCAAGCTTGATCTCCGTATGGGTTATCACCAGATTCGCATTCGTGAAGAAGATATTCCCAAGACAGCATACAAAACAAGCTTTGGTTCATATGAATACACTGTCATGTCTTTTGGCCTCGCCAACGCTCCTCCGACGTTCTCTCGCATGATGAATTTCATCTTCAATGCCTACACCAATGACTTCGTTTTGGTCTATCTCGACGACATTCTAGTTTTCTCCAAGAACAAGGAAGATCATGCCAAGCATTTGCGTTTGGTTCTTGATAAGCTCAGAGAACACCAGTTCTACACTAAGTTCTCCAAGTGCGAATTTTGGCTCGATGAGGTTCTTTATCTTGGTCATATCATCTCTGCCAAGGGCATTGCCGTGAATCTTGAAAAGGTGTCTGCAATTGTGAATTGGGAACCTACTCAGAACGTGAAGCAACTTAGCAGTTTTCTCAGTCTCGCAAGCTATTGCCGAAGATTCGTTGAAAACTTTTCCAAGATCGCGAAGCCTCTCTCTAATCTTCTTCAGAAGCACGTCAAGTACGTTTGGTCTCCGGAGTGTGATATTGCTTTCAACACTTTGAAAGAGAAATTGATCACTGCTCCAGTTCTGACTCCACCTGATGAATCCAAGCCGTACGAGGTCTTTTGTGATGCCTCTCTCCAAGGTCTTGGCGCAGTATTGATGCAAGAGAAGAAAGTTGTTGCTTATACCTCTCGCTAGTTGAAGCCTAATGAGAAGAACTACCCCACTCATGATCTTGATTTGGCGGCAGTTGTGCAAGCTCTTTTGACTTGGAGACATCTTCTATTGGTAAGAAAAGTGGACATTTTCACTGATCACAAGAGTCTCAAGTACATCTTCACTCAGCCTAATCTCAACCTCAGGCAAACTCGTTGGGTCAAAATGATTCAAGAGTATAAGCCGAGTATCGAGTATACTCCTGGCAAGGCCAATGTGATTGCTGACGCTTTGAGCAGGAAAGCGTACTGCAACAGTCTGATTCTTAAGCCTTATCAACCCGAGCTTTGTGAAGCTTTCCGCAAACTTAATCTGCAAGTTGTTCCTCAAGGTTTCCTCGCCAACCTTCAAGTCTCTCCTACCTTAGAAGACCAGATTCACCAAGCCCAGCTTCTTGATGCTATGGTGAAAAAGGTGAAGATTGGGATTGCCAAGAGTCAGTCCAAGTACAAGTGCTACCGCCTTGATGACAAGGACACTCTCTTCTTTGAGGATCGTATTGTTGTGCCCAAAGGTGACCTCCGTAAAGTGATCATGAACGAGGCTCACAATTCTCTCCTCTCCATCCACCCTGGGAGTACGAAGATGTATCAGGACCTTAAGCAAGCTTATTGGTGGACTCAAATGAAGCGCGAGATCGCTCAATTCGTGAATGAATGTGATGTCTGCAGAAGAGTGAAGGCAGAACATCAAAGGCCAGCAGGTCTCCTCCAACCTCTTGCCATTCCAGAATGGAAGTTTGACCACATTGAAATGGACTTCGTGACTGGGTTTCCAAAGTCCAAGCGTGGCAATGATGCTATATTTGTTGTCATCGACAAACTCACCAAAGTGGCTCATTTTCTGCCTATCAAAGAGTCGATCACTGCAACTCAATTGGCGGAACTCTATACCTCTCGTATTGTCTCTCTGCACGGTATTCCTCAAGTGATCTCTTCAGACCGTGGCAGCATCTTTACCTCGAAGTTTTGGGATTCTTTTCAGAAGGCCATGGGCACCAACATCCGCTTCAGCACTGCTTTCCATCCTCAAACAAGCGGTCAAGTCGAGCGTGTCAACCAGATTCTTGAAGATATGCTCAGGGCTTGTGTGATCTCCTTCGGCATGAAGTGGGAGGATTGTCTTCCTTATGCTGAATTCTCCTACAACAATAGTTTTCAAGCAAGTTCGGGCAAGGCCCCATTTGAAATTCTGTATGGCAGGAAGTGTCGTACCCCTCTCAACTGGCCTGAAACCGGTGAACATCAGCTTTTGGGTAATGACTTAATCACAGAAGCAGAAGAAATGTGCAAAGTCATTCGTGATAACCTCAAAGCAGCCCAATCCCGCCAGAAGAGCTACTATGATAGTAAGCATCGTGATTTGGCTTTCGAGATCGGAGATCATGTTTACCTCCGTGTCTCTCCTATGAAAGGTACTCGTCGCTTCGGTATCAAAGGGAAGCTTGCCCCCAGATACATGGGACCTTTCAAGATTGTCAGCAAGAGAGGCGACCTCGCCTATCAACTCGAGCTTCCTTCAAACTTTGCAAATGTTCATGACGTGTTCCATGTCTCTCAGTTTCGAAAGTGCTTCAAGACTCCTGACCGCACCGCTAACTTCGAGGATATTGAGCTCCAAGAAGATCTCTTGTATCGTGAGCACCCAGTTGCTATTCTTGAAGAGACTGAACGCAAGACTCGCAACAAGTCAATCAAATTCCTCAAAGTCAAGTGGTCGCACCATTCCGACCGTGAAGCTACCTGGGAACGCGAGGACCACCTCCATTCTGAGTACCCGGAGTTCTTTCAGTCCTAGATCTCGGGACGAGATCTTTTCGTAGTGGTGGAGTGTTGTAACACCCCGGATGTAACGTTCCCTATTTGTACTCCAACTCTTGTCATTTCCGGCGTTAAGTTATTTTATTTTCTCGGGTTCGGGTCTTTGTCTCCGTGTGTTGTTTTCTTTGTCATGCATCTCATATCATGTCATCATGTGCTTTGCATTTGCATACGTGTTCATCTCATGCATTCAAGCATTTTCCCCGTTGTCCGTTTTGCATTCCGGCGCTTCGTTCTCCTCCGATGGTCATTTCTAGCTTTCTTTCGTGTGTAGGGATTAAACATTTCCGGATTGGACCGAGACTTGCCAAGCGGCCTTGGTTTACTACCGGTAGACCGCCTGTCAAGTTTCGTACCAGTTGGACTTCGTTTGATTCTCCAACGATTAACCGAGGGACCGAAAAGGCCTCGTGTGTGTTGCAGCCCAACACCCCTCCAATTTGGCCCAAAACCCACCAAACTCTGCTCCATCATCTAGAGCGTTCGATCACGATCGCGTGGCCGAAAACCGCACCTCATTTGGACTCTCCTAGCTCCCTCTAGGCCTCTATATACAC